>NC_065518.1:33373597-33382141 GCF_006386435.1 Epinephelus moara | reverse complement strand
GCAGGAGGTTCACAAGTGTAGCGTGTGTGTGTGTGTGTGTGTGTGTGTGTGTGTGTGTGTGTGTGTGTGTGTGTGTGTGTGTGTGTGTGTGGTTCTGAAATAAACAAAAGGAAAAATAGATTTACACTCAATTCTAATAACAACAAACAACAAATATGCATATACAATCTGTAAACATGGGTGGCTTCTCACTGTAATCATTCATGCACACACATCAAAAGAGAGAAGGAGAAAGTTGTTAATTGTCGGTGTTAAACTTAACGGAGCGAAGCAGAGTGCTCGCTGCCGCACGGTGCCGCTTGAAACTGACGAGACCCGTGCCCACGTGCCGAAGATGCACATGTCCGCGTCCACGTGCTTACTGACAGGAGCGGTCTCACGGAAGCCCCCCCCAGACCCGTCACAATGATACAGAGCTTTTGTTCCCATATGAATTTCACGCAGTTGACAATTAAATTGTTTATCAGCATATATCGTAAGTTAAAGATGCCACTACAGATAACTTGGTAAACGGCCAATATTGGCGGATAATATCCCCGACCAATATATCAGTCAAGGTCAGCATGCATGTTCTCATAAAAAGCAAAAAAGCCCAATACTGTCAGTGATACTTTTACCACTGTTGTCTGTCAGTGAGGACCTTTTGTAGCATTTTTATTAACTTAATATGGTATGTCAAGGTTTGTAAAATGCATTGGATACACATCAAAAAACCTCACACCAAAGACTCAGAGTTCTTAAAGATACAAAAGCCCAAGGTTACAGGTTGTTAAGTTCCTATCTGTGCTCCCAAACACTCTTCTACCTATCATTCTCGTGACTACAAGACCGTTCTAATTACATTAGTTAACACTGAAATTACATATATCAACCTTATATATCAGCAAGGTAATTTCCACTTTCTCATCACCAAAACACAGTGTACATTAGAGGACAGTTGAGACAATAAGGTTTAGATAATGATTAAATAATAGATTGTCATGTGTAGGTGTTAACTGTAGGTGTGTTACTCACCATGCCAGCGTGAGGTCAGTGATGGTCTCCACCACAGTGTAGAGGGCAAACACGATCCAGTACATCATCCATCGCACCTACACAGATGCACACAAACAGAAAGAACACTGAACAATAGACTCATACTTCAGAAAAGCTTACATGAAACTTCAATAATGGGCAGAAGGGCTGTAAGAGTTCATGTATTTACATTAGACTATAATATTACGAGAAGAGGAGGATTCTAGTTTTCTGGTGATATCAGTATTGTTTTTGTGATCCAAATATTTATCAAAATGACTGTAACCAAGCAATGATTTTGAGAATAAGGCCTTTGGGTTTATACGGTGCTGCGAAGATCAATGACAGAGCCCACTGGTCTTCTAAACGGGAAGTGCATGCTCTATTCTTTAACATTAAAAATTCATATTCTTATGCACAATGCAAAGCTGGGGCGTCCTCAGTGACCCTCTCTGAGTTGAAAGAATCCATCTCCCCCATTAAAAATGAACAAAGCACCTTCTGGTTACACCTTTAACGCTGATTTATAATTGTGTTTAGGCTACACACAGTGCCTTTGCCGTGGCCTATGCAAGTGGCCTACATCGTCGTGAGCATATATACTTGGGCAGTGGTGTGTCCATGTCACTCTGTAGTTACACTTCCAAAACACAGGTTGGCAGTGACGTTTTCTATGCCACTGCGTTGAGTTTCTGTGATTCAAAACACACCTAAAACACATAAAACATGGCTTTACAGCAATAATATTAAACACGTGAGTAGTTCGGCTCCATTTCACCTTGCAAGGTTCACAGATAAAACAAATGTGTTTAACTAGACATAAATTAGACTAGTGGCTAGGCTAGGGGTACCTAGCACTCAGATCTGGCACTAAAAGTTGGAGCTAGAAACACTGCAGTCTGATGACTGGTCAATAGCGGATAATTTAATTCACTTGGCCAACTGTCAGGGACTTTTTAAGTCTAAAAATGTCGGCGTGCAGTCTCGTTCTGTGGACAATAAATGAGGTGCAGACTTCCCTCTGTGTCACCGATAATGAGGAAATACAGCGAGTGATGGACGGAGCAGTGAGTGACAACAACCCCGCCCACATTGAAGAGTACTATTTTCAGTGGAAACACTAAAACCTAGGATCTAGGTTGTGTCTAAAAGGTTACTTTTGCTTCCAAAGGTACTATACTTAAAGTGATATATATATATAGAGAGAGAGCGAGAGAGCGAGAGAGAGAGAGAGAGAGAGAGAGAGAGAGAGAGAGAGAGAGAGAGAGGGACTGAGCAAATCAATACACTGATAGTCAAATTGGTGGTTTAGTTGCTGTGATTGGACAAAATTGCAGGATCGCACAGAATTCACAGGGATTGGCTGAATATTGTTGCAATCACAACATTCTAGAGTGTTGTAAATGTTTGTTCCCTTTATTCAAAATGAACAAAATGCCAATAAGCAGAGTACTGGAAATAAAATCTTTAGTGAGCGTTACAAATTTTGAGGTTTATATATTCATTTATCCCACACCTCTTTCCCTCTCAGGTCAGTTGTGGTGAAACAGAGGTTTAGGATTGCTTTTATACTTTCTGCTGTCCTCCCTGCTCTCGCCTGCTCCCTCCATCCCTCTTTAAGGGCTTTCCAGGCTCTTCTGGTTGGATTTCAAAGCCAGCGGTACATGGTGGCAAGCGGGCAGACAGTCACATGGCAGGCTGTGGTATTAGCCAGACTTGGCCGCTGCCGCATGACTGAACACACACTGACACTAGCTAATGAAATGTCAGTGTATGTGTGTGTGTGTGTGTGTGTGTGTGTGTGTGTGTGGGTGGATGAGTGAGGGAGTTAAGTCTGTGTTTGAGAGAGGGAGAACAAGAGAGGGAGACACAGACACACACATTCACCTGTCTCATGCACAATCTCTCAGAAACACACACACACACACACACACACACACACACGCCTGCAGTCTGACTCAAATTACTGCTGGACTGGTTAATTGGTGACCTCATAGTGAACTCCCTTCTCACTCACACACACACACACACACACACACAGAGAGGGAGAGAGAGGCTCGAGGAATGATAAATGTAAAGGAGAGAGTGAAACAGAGCCAGTGAGATGGAGAGGACGTCTAATTTATGTTTCAATCCACTTCTGCCTCCACTGCTTCTGTCTCTCTTCTACCTCTCTCTTTCATCTCCCACTTCATACCCTTCTCTCCCGCTCTGTCTCTCACAGCGTTTTTTCTCTCTCCCTTTTTCTTCCCTCCCTCCTTCATCTCATCAGTAGGGAGGACATTAAGACGTGACCTCAGTGAAATATACAGCAGCCATTTTGCCTTCCTGAGGCAATAGCAGACATTTACTGGCCCCGTCTGTGAATAACTGCCTTCCATTAAAAGAGAAAGGGGGGAAAAAAAAAAAACACCTGACATCAGCTCTTTACAGCCACTGGGCCCACTGGTAGTGCTGAACTTAGTAGACAGAGCATGAAGACAGAGCTAGGCTGCAGTGAGGGCTGACCAACAGGGGGCGTACGTGCTACACCCCACCAGCCAACAAGTTTCATTCAGCTAAATAACGTTAATTCATATGAGTAAATACTGTTAGTTTTGGTTCTTTCCTTTACTGTTCTTGAAGTTTGATAAAAACTTATTGTAACCAGAGTCAATTTGAATGCAAAAAGTGTTGCATTTATTTTCATTATCGATTATTCGGCAGAATATTTTCCTCGTTTAATCAACTGAACAAAATCCTAAAACCCAAGTTGACATGAATCACACATTGAATCAACTACTTGTTTCACATGATCAGAAAAGTTCTCTAATTGATGCAAAATAAATGGGAGTAGGAAGAGTGCAGTTGTACAACATCTTACATAACAAGGAAATCCATGTGTCTGTATGGATCACAAACATGTAGGCTATTAAATTACCAGTCATCTCTTCCACATTATACCCACAATACAACTGTTTGCCCTAACTGTCTACCTAAAGGCCCTGACACAGCAAGCCATCAGTCAGCAGTTGGTCAAAGTTAGGCCGTTGGTGAGCGCCTGCTGCCCTCGTCGGCGCTAAATATACCATATCTGTTCAGTTCTTGCTGGTTTCTGTGGTTTAAGCAGCAACACAGGCCATCAGACAAGTCCGCTCCAGTCAGACTGGGATCCAGACTGCTCTACATTTTTAACACAGAGTGGAGTCAAACAGTGTAGTCTAGGGGTTTAAGACTTTAAAGGGTAACTTCAGTATTTTACAACCTAGACACTATTTTCCCATGTTTTTCTGTCTAAGTGAATAATGGGAGCAACAATTCATGAAATTTGTCCAGTACTGAGCAACAGGGCGGCAGTGCTGAATAAGGCTGGAATGTAATCACTCAGGGCATGTCATAGTTTGCCCACTTAAAGTGCTTTTTTGTGTCACTGACAGGCTCAGATTGTTAATCTAAGCGTCTGACAACATTATGGAAAGGATCTCTACAGAGATAGACCTTTTGGTTTAACCAGATACAGCCCTAAAATCACCATCACCAAACCAACCAGACTCTATTTAAATAAACAGCCATTTTATCATTGTAAAACACTTAATTCAAAGTCAATAAAAACTAAAAAAATCTCACAAACACCATCTTCGTTCGTCTTTTCACTATTCCAACTATGACCAACTCTGGTTTGGTTGAAATAAACCCTTAAATCCCCCAGTTAGATGTGAAAATATGCTGGCTCTATACACGCTAAAATTACTGTTAATTTGAATGGAGTCTGGTGGGTTTGGTGATAATGAATTTGGAGCTGTTTCTGGTTCAACAATAAGGTCCTTACTCTTCAACAAAAAAAGTATATCTCTGTAGGGATCCTTTCCATGTTGTTATCAGACACTTGCAACAACAATTTGAGCCTGTCAGTAGCAAAAACAAGTACTTTTAGTGGACATAAACTGACAGTGCGAACACTCAAGTGGTTACATTGCAGCCCCTTTCGCTGCTGAAGGCTTTGGTGCTCTTGTTTATTACTGGACAAATGTCACAAAGACACAAAAAGATAATAGCGAAAACAGCATCCCGGTTGAAAAATACCAAACTTATCCTTAAAAGCTGGGGCACGCAGTTTTCTGGGAAAATACAAAAGCTCTCCCTTCTCTGTCCTAAGCGCCTCCCACCAGATGAACACAGGCATATGCACGCACTTCATACAGTAGCCTATACAAGTAGTACTAGTCATTTATTCAATCATCCTGTTTGTGATTGTGATCTCAATGCCGTTATATAGTGGCAATCCTATTTAAATTACCATCCTGTTCTGTTGGAGAACTTGATTGGCTGTCAGTGTCTATGATTCAAGGGTCTAGCTAATGTTAGCTACATAAACATGAACTTAAATTAGCCACAGCCATGGGTCTTTGGATACACTTAGAAGGCTAAACTATAAGCAACACTGTCTCTCCATCTCTGAAACGCTTGGCTGAATCATTATTATGGAATCTTTGCCTAATGACCAAAAAATACCCTGCCTACCTCAGCTGTAACTGCCCTCATTAAACATTTACCAGCCCTGTGTCAACAGTAGATAGGTAGCAGAGATGTAGTGAGAGTTAGTGGACACAATGTTATTTCTAACTGAATGGTGTCCAGTACAGTTAATGAGGTGGAGTAAAGGAAGAATGGAGTGAATCTATGAAAGGAGTAAGATGAGATTGTTTCAAATACTGGTTTTACTATTAGTAGATGTGAGAGTTTTTAACAAGACAGTGACTGGGAGACATGTCTGTCACCATGCAACCGCGTGTACTGTACGTAAACACAGAAATACACACTGAAGCAATACAAACATGAAAAAGAGGGCTGGGCCTTTGGAATGAACGTTTAGAGCCAACTTTGTCATGAACTGGAGTAACTTCTGGCAGGGTGTGCTGTAGCTCAAGTCACATAAAAGCAGCCACAGGACTGTTTCAGCTGTGAAAGAGCTGCTATCTTCAAGTAATGAACTCTGTTTCATCGATAGATCCATGAAATCCTTCACATATGTGCTTGAGGGTGTGCTGAATGAAAAATTCAATTCATGAAAGACACAGAGATTCAATCTCATGAATTTGTTTTGGTTTGATGATCATAAAAGGCCTGAGGCCTATTAACAAACAGCATGGTGCTCGTAGCTCATCCTCTAGTGAGATCCAGCCTTCATTCACTGATTCAGCACTCCTATTGATATTTTCTAAAGGGGGCACCAAGTGTAAAGTGTGCAGCTGAGGTCTTGCTTCCATCCAGGGAAAAAGGGTGGTTCAAGTTAGAAGTCAAACCATACATGCAGAGCGGGAGGAACTCATTCCTCTGAAGATTTTCTCTTCCTGTCATCTTCCTATTGTGTTTATAAGCTTTAAAGGACTCTGCGACTGACAACATAACTGCACAAAAAATGAAGGATACTTCAATGAATCTGATGGGCCAATTCTATTGGCAAAATGGGGGTATATGCCATTAAAGACTCCACCAAAGCTATGAATAGGGCTTGGTATCAGTACTTTATACCTTTAAGGTATGGACCTATATAACCCAGTGCCACAGCAAGTAAGTAGTATTTAAACTTCTTCAGTCAAATGATACCTGGATCCTGATCCCTTTTGTATCTAGGATCGAGAGAGAAATTACTATTTATATGGTCGTGCTTCTAGGCAATCACTGCAAGTGTTATTAGATTTACTGTGACCTGTGATTGGCCAAAACATTTGAAAGTATGGCAATACACCACATACCTGTGATGTTTGGTGGTATTTTACGCAACTGAATGCTTCCATTCACATGATGGGTATCAAATGAAGTAGAAAAAAAGGTCTCAAATGAAGTACTCTACTGGTATCGGTATCACTTTAAATGGTACTGGCGTTGGTGTTATCATTATTTTTGTAAACAACACCTAGTTAGCACAATACCTTTTATTGACCATCACGTATGTTTCTTCATCTTCTCTCTGTGTTCCATCTCTCCCTCCATGTATGCAAGCTACCCGCAATTATGTTTCAATCTGATATGTTTGATTAACACCGGACAAGTGGGAGAAAAAAAATAATGTTATGATAATCTGATTTAACATGTTTCCATACCTAGTGTTTGTAAAGCTATTTTCTTCGTCAATTTAAACATAGCCATGTATTAAAGATAAGAAAAGGTTGCTTTTTAATTTTCATTCCATGAGTAGCATCTGAAGCTCAAGCTCAAGGCAGCAGCGTTGTGTCACTCAAGGCCATTTAGTTCATGTCATTAGTAGAGCTTTAGTTATTTTTTCATAGTATAGATTTCTTTGTTTCCCTGGCACAAAGCCGGGAATAAATAACAATAAAAACAAAATAAACAACAATATTAAAAACATTGGTATCAACTATCAGCCATTGGAGGAGTTGTTATTTTAAACATCTGTATCGGGACATAATTTCCATATTGGTGCATCCCTAGTTTTAATGCTTATAACAGTTGCACAATCAACAGAGTAAAAATGGCCATGTAGTGTTTCAGCAATCTAGAAGCATTCAAACTGGATATCCTGGTTACTATTTGAGGGATCTACTGATCTACATTTCCATCCATTCTTTACTTGCATTGAGAGTTGTTAAGAGAAATTGTTAGGTCATTGACCTCTACCTTAAATGCTTTATCTCTGCTCAGTAAGAGCAGAGATAAAGCAACAGAAGCAGACAGTGAGGAAGACAAAGTAAAGGAAGCTAAAGGCAGGATCACAGTTTACTGCTTCTGAATCTGTGAGCTGCTGTGTTAAAGCTGTGTGTGAATGTGTTACTAACTCAGCGGACTGGGATTTCACTCTCACTGACATTACTTGCATCAGCCAACTCCACCAAGAAAACACCTCCAAGCCCTTAAACCTACATGCATGTATAGGTTCCATCCAAATCTGAGTTAAAATGGAAATGAGTGCAAAGACACAACTCATATTTGGCTGTTCCAATGATTTTGGATGGAACAACCAAAGACTACAAACACTGACAGCTGGATGCTGCCATCAGGTGACACTTTGACAGAAAACAACTCTGACATATTGAATCAAAATGAGTGACATTCAAACAGAGGGCTTCCAGCTGGGAATTCAACACTAAGGTAATTCCAATAAATGTACATGGAGAAGACACAAGAATGAAGACTGTCCCTCTGCTGCTCAGTTTTGAGACAGACTGGTTTATATACACCAAAAACTGATCTGATCCCAAATCCCAATTCTCATCTGATTTATATTTAGACTGGCATTTATCTTTTTCTTCGACAAAGTGAATATCATCAACATAAAACTTTATATCAAATATTGACATGAGCACATATTATATTAACGGGGGGCGATTAATAGTGTTACAGTAAAGGATGTTAGGGATGGGTCACGATTTTCGAATTTTCGAATAGTCGTTTTATTTTGAAAAATCGATTTTTTTAATGCGACTATTACTATTCGCCGTCTTATTTCCCCCCTTTATTTGACATGCAATTCAGCTCCTAACCGCACGAGGGCAGTATAGGATTGCTACAGCGGTGTGAGATGGGCTACCA
>NC_065518.1:33276214-33373576 GCF_006386435.1 Epinephelus moara | reverse complement strand
ACGCGGCTCTTCTATTTTTGTCACGCTACGCTCCCCTACGCGACCCTCCAGCAGATAAAAACTACATGAAATAGTGTGCTAAACGTGCACAATGTGTTTTTAAATGAATAAACCATTATCAGAGGTGATATGTGATGATTTTTTTTTTTCATGCATTTACCCATGTTTATCCGTGACATTGTGTAAATGTCCGTGGCGATTATTCGAAAAATCGTCGAATAGTTACCATGATTTTCGAATAGTGTTTTTGCTTGTGCTGCCCATCCCTAAAGGATGTCCATATCAAAATTGGCCCAAGTTTCAAGTAATGACGTAAACATATGCAGAGGTAATCCCTGTGAACAAAAACCTTAGGTTTCAGACCGTTCTCTGGTTCCAATGTTCTCTCTAGTCTGGCTACAGTATGATGTCACCGTGTTCCAGATTTCATTATATACTCATCTGCTTCAGGCACACTACTGCAAGTGTTAGCATTACGCAGCCTACTATACTACATGTAGCTTTATGCTAACGTCAGGGAAATATGTAAACTCGGTTGCAGAATTCATTGCTGATGTCAGATCATAGTCCTGATTAAGCATATCCAGTTGTGTTTAGATGTTGTGGTGATTTTTTTTCACAATAAAAAGTGCCACCACACTCCGTTACAGTCATTCTTCAGCTGTAAGTACACTGCTACATGAAGCTACATGCTAACATCAGGCAAACGTAATGCTTTGGTTGCTAATGTTGTAAATTTCTCCCTAATTTCAAGAGAAATTTTCACAGAAAAAAAGCTGGTATTCTCCATAATAGTCATTCCCCGGCCACAAGACCACCGCTAATTGTAGCTACATGCTAATGTCAGGGAAATGTAATTTTTTGGTTGTGATATGATGGTATGATTTTACTGAGGGAGAGAGGGAATGACATGCAGCAAAGGGCCACAGGCTGGAATCGAACCCGCGGCCATTGCAGCAAGGACATTGCTGCCATGGGACATTGCCATAGGACACCCACTCTTCCCACTGAGCTACTGGACACCTCAGATTGGGCATTTTTTTGAACATTAGAGCATGTTTTACTAAAAACCAATTATAACACAGGCATGAACCTAAAAATAAGCATTATAGTTCCTCTTGATTTTTTTCCCCATTTAAAATGGTATTTACAGATCACCTGGGATTTATCACTTGCAGAACTATAAGCAGTAACTCTAAGGTAATATTTTCCCCTCAAAATATTGATATGCACAGCATTCTAATGTAAATCCTACAAAGAGATTTCTTGGAATCAGAGTTTCTTAAGTAGACTGGGGAGAAGATGTGGGTTAGTCTAGTTTCCTGTAACTCTTTAACTAGGAACCCCAATTATTCTAAACAACTCCTCATATTCAGGGAATCACTACTATATATACTTGAAGTAAAATGGGGACAAGAAAAACTAGTACTAGCAAATGTGTCGTGGAAAGTACTGAACATTACTGTTGTGGCTCCGCCCACTCACCCCCTCACACTGTTGTAACTGGAGCCGGGGAAAGTGATGCTCACCTCACACAGAAAAGAAGCAGAAAAAACAAACACAGAGAGCCATGGCAAGCGCAAGCAGAGGAGTTGAGAGACAGAAGTTTGAAGAAGCACCAGCTTCATACAAATTTCCGGTGTGGGATCATTTCGGTTTCGCTGTTGAATAAAACGACGAGGGAGTGAAAACAGATAACAGAAATGTCACTGTCTGCAGACGTTGCTTGAAACATGTCTAGTGTTTCCCCTACCATTATATTAGGGGGGCGCCCTGCCTCATACCTTGTCCT
Source organism: Epinephelus moara (assembly GCF_006386435.1). Taxonomy (NCBI): domain Eukaryota; kingdom Metazoa; phylum Chordata; class Actinopteri; order Perciformes; family Serranidae; genus Epinephelus; species Epinephelus moara. The sequence continues at coordinate 33,371,784 of NC_065518.1, read as the reverse complement.
TTTATTAAACAAACTAAATAGCCTCATGTTATTTATCTTATTTACACAACGGCATGTCATTTCTATCTCTACATGGTCGCACGTTTACAATCCTCCTCTGCTCTCTGTGTCGCACACGGCGGAGTTCGGCCCAGATGCGCACGCACCGTTGAAGAACAGCTTCTGTTTGTACACACTGACTGCTGCAACTAGCAACACACACACACACGCAGACACACACACACACACACACACACACACACACACACACACACAGGTGAGCACACAAGAGCGTGACCCGGGCCGCATTTTCCTGACCGACAATTACAACCGAGCCCGGCCAGGACCCGCAGCACGGCACTTAACACACAGTCTATGGAACGGAGCCTGTGTTGCGTTCAGGCCTTGTCACATAAATAACAAATTCCAGTACTTGAATAGGCTGTAGCGCAACACAGCAGCATGCCAAGTGCAAAGTCAAGCAAAATAAAGAGATAATTTTGGGGGGAAAAACTGCTCTCTTTACACACAAAACATGTATCGAAACCGAACTGAAACCGTGGCCCAAAAACCAAGGTACGGACCGTACCATGGGCTACCTGGACCATTGCACCCCTAACAATAACCAAAGTTGACTGGAGCCACTCAACATTGTTTTGAATTTACACCTTTAAAGATAATGTAGAGGGGCTCTAGACCAGGTTTTCTAAACAGAAAGAAAACACCTCCAAAGTTTGTACTGGAGGTTTCATATGGCATGCCACAAAATATGGCACAACAAATTGAATCAGATTATTTTTAAGCTGAAGCTGTGTTCGCAGCGATGGTCACATTTGGTCACAGTGTCTTCCTTGCGTAACGAGACCAGTGGATTTCTGTTTAAAGCTAATGATGCATTCTATGCAGTTATAATATATGTGTGCTTATACAGTTGTGTTTTTTTAGATAAATGTGCTTACATCTACATATTTTCACAGTCATGTGAATGATATTACCTATCAATTCCAATAAATAATTGTATCCATTTTTAGGGATATTACGGATACTGACACCAGTGCAGTTTGCAGTTGCAGAAGCAGTGCAGATCATCCTCGTAATTTCATACTGCAGAAACAGAGCTTTTTTTGGCTTCATGTACCACTGAACATCTTTCATAGCAGTGAACAGGGTGCCATCGCATATGCTGTTTACAGGTCTCTTTGTACATCCATGACAAGGAACTACTCCGCATGTAAATATGAGCTGCTCATTCTGAGATAATGAAAACACGATTCTTAGTTTCAGGTGATTATACACTAATGAAAATATAGTTATGAATATTATATTTGACTTCTGCAAATATCTTCCCCCTAACTCCTACACACTGGACCTTTGAGAAAAATAGTTCAGAATATATAGATGTATTGACACCAGTAAAATTCTACATAAATTTACAACATTATGGGGCGTCGGTGGCTTAGTGGTAGAGCAGGCCCCCTCTCTCTCTCCCCCTTTCATACGTACCTGTCCTGTGCATTAAAGGCAAAAATGCCCCAAAAAATATCTTTAAAAAATTTTTTTTTAAAAATGTACAACATTATGTATTTTACTAATGAATATGGTGAATGCAACAACTCTGTGTTTTTGTTTTGTTTTTATATGTAGGGTAGTAAAAAAAAATCAGAATAGCTGGTAACGTGTGTGTGTGTGTGTGTGTGTGTGTGTGTGTGCGTGCGTGCGTGCGTGCGTCTTTCTGCAGTGAGCAGTTTTCCATACATGCAGAGTGAGTGATACTCATGTACTTACATATTCCTTAACATTTTTGGTCTTGACAGCTTTGTAAGAGTAGTATGCAGGATACAGAGTCCCAAAGAACAGCCTGCAGGGACAGAGAACACAGAACATGAAGCTTGTCATCTTCTTCTTCTTGCAATCACACGTTCATTAACCCCAATTACTCATTACTAATATGTCTTTCAAACTTGCAAACCTGGAAACACAAACAAAAAAATGTTTGGAAACACTAATGCAAACAGCCATACACAGGCCAAATGAATACAGGCCTATATGTGACTATCTTTGTGTTTCCACTTAAAGTTGAATTTGTGTCAGTGGGTATTCACATGGCAAGAGAAACACTGATTTATACAACTGCTCCATTTACATTAAAGTACAGTTGATAGCCAAGCGTTTGTTTTCAACTTTACTGTCTGGCGTTTACAGTCACAACAGTCCCCACACACTTGCGATGGGGATTTTACACTCAAACCTACATGGCAGAACAGCATAATCCAGAGTGTGCTGAGGCTTACATACAAAATAGTGTTTTTCCAGTTAAAAGCCCTCATGTGTTCCTGCAGAACAATCTGGGGACTTATTTATATCCTGCTATGATCGGGTGTTGGGTTCTGACCCAGAGTCTGAAAACCACTGGAACACAAGACAATGACTCAATGTTTCCCCTGCAATCTTGTGCAGCAGCAGTGGTTAGGGGTAATGTGGGGTTTGGTTCCATGTCTGTTCCAGTGCAGGTTTCAACACTACCTAAAAGCCCTGCACTCTTCTTTTGTTCTTTCTCACTTAGATACACAGTATCTGCTGTGTACAAATAACAAATCCATTGTTTGAATTTGAGTGTCTTAATGATGTGGTGTTTTGGCACTGCACTGCTTAAGGTCTTGTAGTTTGTGTAGGTGGTGCTGTTGTTTGTCCATGCATTAGGTAACTTAGAAAGAGTTGTGCAGTAAGACTCAAACAGCTTATCTCAAAACAATCCATTTCATGATTAAATCTAGATGAGATTTTCTATACTTTCATTTACAGCAGTGACAAATAATCCAGATCAGGAATCTTGCACTGGATGCAAATCAGATACACTCTAATCCAGATGGTGGCACCAATACCCATAAAAATGTATCAAAATCCTAAAAGGAAGCAGCAGCAAAACAGGAGAGTTCTTCTCCCTGGGTAATGTCCAGGCCCCCAGGAGGTGCAGCAGTTTGAAACCAATTTGACAAAGTGGCCAAACCATGTAACTACAACTTCCAGGTCAGTCAAGCGATGTCACTGGGCCCAAAGAGACATTTCCCATAGACTTACATAACGAGAGAGCGTAATTTTTGGTACATTTTATTCAATCGTCACAACCCCCACAAAATGACTAGTTTCACTATCAGGATTTGATCCATTCGGTTCGATAACATTTTTGTGAGTCTACAAGAGCCACACGATTAAATCATTTTATTCCTCATTCAAATTAGCGGAGGGCTAAACCCGAAGTGGCTGGCTCAGTCAGTGGGAGTTAGCTGCTCAGCTGGCAAAAGCCTTTTTTACACTGACAGATTTTCAGCAAATGTTGGGCCATTTTGCCAGCAAGCTGCAAGTGTTTAGACACACGGAGCCAGATTGGCGAGTTGATCCGAGGTGACCAATTTTCCGCCTTGTAGGGTAGTCATATTGGCGGAACCCTTTCAGTTTAAACAGACCGAGGCAGCCTTCCGCCACGGGAGGGGCTGTTGAAGACTTGTGGGAGGAGCTGTTGATGACGCTGCACGTGCGAGCCACTGGCGGTGGATAAACAGGAAACAGCTGATAGCAGGAATTAGCGAGCAGCTAGTAGCAAGAGGGAAACGCAAACCTGACAGACACTGTAAAGATGAGGAACTGGGGAGAAAAGAATTGTGTGCCCTCCTTGCCCTTGCAAACAAAGAGGCCATTAACCGTCACATGACAGGGACGGTGAAGAATGGGCCATCTTACGAGAGAATCGCCGAAGGACTGACTAACCACGGCTTCCCTCCCACATCACTGTTTACGTCACACGTTGAGCTACACGTTTTGTTACTTGCTCACGCCCCCCATTGCCCCGAAATAGGCGCATTCTGTATAAACATATGTAGGTAAGCAGCATTTTGCCGCACTCCCCGATACTGCCAATGCTGAAAAGACTGATTGGGCTTTCATGCAAATTTGCACAATTCCTATCTAAAAAGGGCTACTGTTTGCAGAGGTATTTCTGTTGTTATAACTGTCTTGATTTCAAAGGTGAGATAAACACCATTATGAATAAAGGATCAACCACCGAGAGTAAAACTATAGATCTTTGTGGCTACTGTACAGCATCTGTTAGAATTAACAGAGCTCTTTCTATCCCGACACAAACACACACACACACACACACACACACACACACACACACATTGTGAAAGCACTAACAAAAGAAAGAATATCCACACCCTCATTCACAGACACAGAGTAGCAGGGCAGTTTGTCCAACCTCTCTGCTCTAAGCTGCACAATATATATTCTCCCTGACAGAACTCTGTCAGTGTGTGTGTGTGTGTGTGTGTATGTTGCTCCCTCTCTCTCTCTCTCTCTCTCTCTCTCTCTCTATCTCTCAGAGGGAGCAAGAAAAACGACCAGATCAATTTAAAGCAAGACACTCCTTCCCTCCATTCCCTGTTTCTTTCTTTCTAACATTCTTCTCCTCCTCTCTCCTCCCCCCACACACTGAGCTTGCCATGTCTGCAGCACAGTGTGTTCTCGGCAGATCTGCCTCAGATGTATGCTGGATCTGTTCAACTGGAATATACAGTGACTGCATCCTCAGCCATCACTGCTCATCCTAATTGGTGCATCTCAAGAGCATTTCCCAGGTTTCAAGATTAACAAGGTATAAAGGTGTTCATAAAACAACAGTGCATTTATAAATCTGCTTTACGCACTTTTTTGGGGCACTGACAAATCTTCCATCTGCTATTTTTCAGACCGTCTCTACAATCTATTCAGTGAATCTCTGGCTCTTGTTATCTCCAACACTGTACTCTTCGTTCTACTTTTCTACTTTATTCATCTCTCCCACATGCATACGTCCTTGCTGTCAGTAAATCCTGCTACTGTATCTCCTAACGGTTACCTTACAGGGACTAATGCCAAAATCAGACTTCTCAACATCATCCCAATAATGGCCTGACCAGACTGAAATGGGGTGTGTAGTGTGTCAAAGTTTAAGACTATGAATGCAGCAACTCAGACGCCTCATGACATCTGGCCAAAGGGACTACCCTGTCAGAATTCTTTCCCCTTCTTTTACAGAGTTTGACAACTTGTACCACATGTTTGAGGATGCTGACCCATAGCATCACGAGTCACTCAGCAGTTCTATGAACTGAGAGAGAAAGGTTGTTTTATTTAATTTCAGTGAACCTGTAACCTCAGGAGCATTATACCAAATTAATCACACCTCTGCACTAGTGCTGCACCATTAATCTAATCGCAATCGCGATGTCAGGCTGTGTGATTTCATAACCGCATAAAAGGCTGCGATTTGCGATTGAATGTAAATAAATGTTAACGTGTGTGTCTGTGAACGTGACTACCTCTCCTGTAGTGTGTGGAGTTTGTTGACATTACGCCCACAAGCTATCCTGGTGTATGCAGCACGTATGGTCAGGTGAACACCCAGCGTGCAGCAGTGACCAACATAGACGCTGAAGAAGAGCATGAGCACGACCGTGAACAGGCTGAGTTGGTGGCGAAAAAAATGCAACGTCTATTACATGGCGATACTTTGGATTCAGGGACGGCGACGCTGAACAGAAAGACATGCTGTGTAAAACTTTAAAAGTTAAAGTCGCCACGTCCCGCGGCAACACGACCGATCTATATCAACACTTGAGACAGCACAGAGAAAAGTACGAGGCATGCATGCGAGAGAAAGCCGAGCCGAGTAACATTAAAAACAAAGAGACAACTGAAAGCTGCCAGAGCCTCATAAAACAACATCCAATCACAGTTACGCAAACATTTGTAAGTGTCACGGGGAAATCACAGACTCCATAACAAACTATATAATAACAAATTAAAAAATGAACAATTTTGCTCGGTTTCGGCCCACTTGACATGCTGCTGTGTTGTGCTATGGCGTGCTGGAATATGTTATTTACGTGACAACACCTGAACGCAACACAGGCTCGCTCCACTGTGCGTACAGTGCCGTGCTGCCTTCCTTTGTGAGCAGCTGTTTGACTGTGCTCAGTCTGTTGATGGTCATTTGCACACTGTCCATAACAATAACTATGTCAGGTCAGGTCAGTGCACCCCTAATTTTAATGGTAGGGGAAACACTGAATCAAGCAAGAAGACTAATGATACCATTTATGTATTATATTGTAATCGCAATCCCGATATTGTCCGCTCAAATCACAATTGCACATTTTTATCAAATCGTGCAGCACTACTCTGCACAAACATTTATGCTGCTAACCACATCTCACGCTCCTTTTACTGACTGAAAGTCCAACTTCACTGTCAAGTCACTATGAATGGTTCCAGCTAGGCTTGTGCCGATTTCCGGTTTAACCGGTTCGGTCCAGTTTAAGAGCTCCACCCAGTTTAATTCACCTCAACCATAAACCGGGGATGGGCTTTTCACATCAGCGGCGTGTCAAGGGACTATATTCAACTTATCTTGCATTGTAACATGCATTATGACAACTTAATAAGGTTTATGTATGTTTTTAAATGAAGTGAAGGAGCCTACAAGTGTGTTTAGTTTGTCTCAGAGGCTCGCAGACCGCAGATTCCGCAGCTCCGCTCAGCTATCTGCTGCTGCTGTGAGAGAAATGTCCTTCTGCTTCTTCTTCTTGTGTAACTTTGTGTGTATTGGCGGTTAATACAGCATTATCGCCACCTAGTGGATTGGAAGCACATTACATCTATAATGGGCTTTTATTGGGAAAAATAGCACAAATGTGACAACCAGTGGTAAAATTAGGTATATAATTCGATATATCGGTTCGGCTAAATATTTGGCTTTAAATCAAACTGGTTGGAAAATTTTCAAACCGGCACAAGCCTAGTTCCAGCTTCACTTTCATTTATAAAAATCATGATCATGGACGTTAGCATTTGTTGTTTGTCTGTCCGTGGCACCTTAGCAATTACCTTTGTCACCCAAGTCAGTCAGCCAGTACGAATTACTGGCTAGTGATGGTAGGCTATATATAAATTAGGGAGCATTACTTTTTGTAGGTATACATACAAACAGAACCTGAAAGTAGCCTAAATGTGTAGTCTGGTTTTATTATTGGCCTCAGCCCTATAATGTTCAATATTTACAAACATTTATACATATTCAATATTTATCCTTGTTTGTGTTACATAAGGAATTGCTGCTGATTTGTTTGTTTGATTTTGTTCGTATTTTATGGAAAACTACAGAATTACAGAAGAATGATTCTCACCCATCAATCAATCTCCTAATTGTAGAATGTCAAATTTCAATGAGCTAACATGCATTTTATTGCCTTTTTTTGTGGCAAAGTATCTGAGTATTTTTGTTATATCACAAGTAAGAATATGTTACAATATTTTTTTCATTTTTGTGTTAGTGTGGGTATGCATATTGTAATTTTATGTAATGTGGATTTGACATTACATAAAATTACAATATGTAATGTCAAACCCACATTACATAAAATTACAATATGTAATGTAATGTGGATTTGACATTTACATAGTTTATTGGTAATTATTTAAGTGATGTGTGGCATGTCATGAAGGTTGTCTATATACACAAGGTTGTTTACACCCCCATCTTAGCCTGAGGATGACAACTGGAGGTCATACGCTGTCCAGTCCATGCAAAATTAAAGCACTGGGAGTAAGATGTGTAGAGGTACTTTATACATTAATTTGTTGAGTTACCCAACACCTGCAAAAAAAAAGTATAGAAGTGCACAAGCCTCTTGATGGTTGTCCAACATGTAGTTTATCATGTAACAGCAAGACTCTATGACTGTGATCACGAAATCTGACACAGTCACCATTTCAAAGACAAAAATACCATGTAGTCTGATCGCAGCATAAGAATAGCAGTTTCATTTTAGCCCCACCACCATATGATTTAAATTTCATCTTCTATAACATATGGTGATTTTAGAATCTGAAGGGGCGTTGGTATGGTGAGCACCTGGTAGGGATGCATTGGTACCCTGTCTCTACTTATTGATTTGCCCGGTTGCCACAACCTTGACATGGTTGACAGGAGGGACGAATGAATGAGCTACTTTATAGAAGCATAGAATCCTTCAACGATTAAATGACAAAAACATGGAGGATTTCACAATAACTGCAGCCTACAGACACAGACATCTATAAAGTCCTCTATACAGACACACTGACCAGAGTCCCTTCAGCAGCAGGCGAGCCGCCAAAAACCACAGCAGTTTATTTTCCCGCTGTTGCTATAGTAACAGCCAGGCTGCCAAAGCTTGCATGCTCTCTCTGCATGTCTACATCTCAGTGTCAACTCACTGTGCTTTATCTGCATAAATGTAGAGAACAATGGTGCTGAACCATCGGCCCAAATAAAAGCAAGTTCAATGAATCTCTTCCCTCTGATACACTGGTATGTGGGTGTGTTTGTAGTGGAGAAACTGGTTACACAACAACCCAGACCCCCCAATGGCCGAGCACACAGAACAGAAGCCTGAGGGTCTGTCAGAGATGTACAACTACATACAAGTCTTTCCTCTCCAACACTTTAATTTGAAGGTCATGTGGTTGGCTAGCAGATCTCAGTCATGTTGATGACAGGCGACTGCTGATGCTGTGATAGCAGCAGGTATTTATTTGTGTCTCAGTTGTTCCTTATTTGCTCCAACTGCAGTGAAAGTCTAGTCATAGAACTCCTGCACACTCGGCTGGCCCATGGTGTGGAGGGAGTATAGACAGTAATACACAAGCTCATCATTAACAATATTAACAAGCTCACATCAGAACAGTTACTGAAAGTAACACATGGGCATAAAGGCCAATTCACAGATTCCATGTCATGTCCACATGTCTGCAAGGGTCCACTTTGGTTCGTGTGACTTTAATCTTGTCATCCACCCATGTCCATTAGGGTTCACACAGACCCCTATGCCGACGTCCATGTGCAGCTGTTTTTTTGTGACTGAGCAAACTGTATGCATAGCAAGTGTGCTGACTGTGCATGCTCCAATCTCTTGTTCCACTCTCCAGTCCCATCCGAGACAATGCTGTCAAACAAGCCGCAGTTGCCTCACCACACTGAAGTTTGTTTTAAGTTGGATATAGTACAGACATTCATTTCAGACCAGGCAGCATCGTTTAGTTTCACTTTCACCCGATGTGTTGAAAATCTACTAATTACTGCTGTCATTTCAGTCCACTCACAAGTGTAGCCTTCCATACACTGAACACTGTGCTGTTTGTAGGATAGTTTGTGATGCAGGAAAATGGGGCTGGGTTCTGGGGGGTTCCTCTGGGACAGCAAGGCAATCAAGGACAGGAAAACCACGCCTCAAGAGTGGATGGGAGTTGAGGGAGTAGACATCAGTAGGAATCATTGGAAATTCATATGCTACTCTCATTTCAATAGACAATAAACAATTTCATTTCAATTCACAATTATTTGTTCTCCATAACTTCAGTGGAATTCATCTAATCCATTAATACATGACGAAATGGGTCAAAAAGACAGATTATATTGAAAAATTCTAAGCCTTGATGTTAGTGTAAAATAAAATATATGATGGAAACCGGAAGTATGAGGGCCCTCACACGTGACCAACTGTTGGCTGTCGGTCGCTGTCCAGCTGTCAGTGAGTGTCTGTCACCCTAGTTTTTGTGTTTTGTTCCCCACACCACTGACACCATTTGACCATTGTCGGCAGCTTTTCGACCATTCAGCACATTTAATCGACGTCTGTGCCAACGAAGCCTGTTGCGACAGAAATCCCTCTGATTGTCAGTTCACCTCAGGACACAAGAAGAGAAACAGAAGTGAGGAAAGTAAACAATCAACTAAAGTCAAAAGGGAGTGAGATGGAAACAAACTTGTTATATAAGGCAAGATTATTTTTTAAGCCATGGAGCTCTTTAAAAGAAACGGTTTGTAAGTGTCTGTGTAACTGTTTGCTAGCACACAATAAATATCACTTATTCTTTCAACATTAAATTGTGTTGTTTATATCCTAACTGGCTAACAACACAAACAACATGAGGCAACAGTTGGTACTCGTCGGCACTAGCTCTTTAGTGTCGGTTTGGTGTGTCTGGGCCTTAAAGCAGGATTTACACGTCTGCGCCGAATCAACACTGAATCTGTGAATGCGCAACAGTTATGGTAGAAACAGAAGGCAACTGACTATCACAGGTTACAGCATTATGATTACAGGAGAAATGGCAGAGCATAAAGGTCCAGGTGGAAAAAAAACAACAACTAAGTAATTTAGGATTTTGCTGAAAGAGAAGGAAATTGATTGATTTATATATACATATATATAGATCCCAGGGTAATTTTTTTTGTATTTGGGAACTGTTTAAAGGTGTAATTTGTAGTAATTATATTTTGTTGAACTATTAATATTGTATACAGATCTGAATCTCTGAGTTACTGTTGTTTACAAACTAAAGAAACGAGAGATAATTTTTGTTCAGTTTTTACTGAATATATGAAGGCAAACTGTTAGGTTAACATGTAAAACTATATCGCTTTTTTTTTGCAATTCTATTTTCTTAAATTAATAATAAAATACATATTTTTCTAATATACTGTATTTGTCATATCTTCAAGAATATCATTATTCCAAAAATACCCTGAAATATTGTGATATTGTTTTTGGGCCATATTGCCCACCTCTACTAATAACATTAGCGTGTTGTATTGTGGGGAAATGTGTCCAGCAGAAGACAAGTACTTTGTCTGTGTCTGTGTTATAATGGAGATGATTTATGTACTTGTGCTTGAAAATGTCGCAAATCAGTCATGTTTAATCTGTGTTTTACGTGCATTTTAAATTAATCCAACTTTAGAGCACTCCACAGACACAGAAACCCCACCGCCAACTATCATTTTGGAGGTAAAACTGCAAAGAGACAAAGACACATGACCACACAAGAATAAATGCTCACAACAGCATAGGTCACATGTCTAGGCTGTGGCGAAGGCTCTGCGTAGAGTCTACGCAGAACTATAGATCTGCCTTAAGAAAAAGAGGTACAGTTTTCCATCAAATGGCATCAGAGTGGCCAGACCCACAGTTTTTATTTGCAAATTTACGACATACTACTGACACAGACTGTAAGCAATGGTTTCAATTTCACTGGTGGCACAGAGTACGACTAGAACATCAGTAACGACTAATCTGACATGGTACTAGCTATGCACCTGATTACCTCTCCATAGCAGAGCAGTTTCTATAATTTATTAAGCAAAAAAATCTCCTGGTCCTACTCGCTCGGATTCATCTCGTGCCAAAAAAGTATCACTTTTCACTGTCTTGGCCTTCCAATCACTGTACCGGTGACATTTCTTTATATCTATATAGCTCTTAAATGTACATTTACGACGTTGAAAGTAACTAATGGACTAACGGACCAGCAGAGACACTAGAATCAAGTGTGTCCAACCAAGCTCACACAAAAGAAGTTGAACAAGCACTGAAATGTTCTTGAAACAATTTAGTGAAAAGCAGGGCCCCTTCTTCATACCAAAACTACCATCTCTCTATTTCCCTTTTCCCCCTCCTCATTCTCCCTCTTCCCATTTCAACACCTTCTCCCCCCTCACTCTGCATGCAGCTGAGAAAATAGCCCCGTTGCTTTTAGATAGACCTTGACTCTGGGCTCCAGGTCAATTTCCCTAGTTTCCTGACACCGTACACCACCAACAACCAGATGGAGGGAGGGGGAGGACAGGACGATAAGAGAGAGAGCAAAGGGAAAGAAAGAAAGAGAGAACAAGAGCAATAAAAACAGGAGACATACCGAGAGGGAGAAGGGAGGGGAGGAACAGAGGAGAGAGAGAAAAAAAACAGAGATCTCCAAGATTTGAGCTTCCACCATCTGGTTTGAGCTTCAGGAATAAGAATTTGATTACATGACTTTCCCCCTAAAAACACAGAGGGAGGATTGTTGAGAGAACTGCTGCTACAGCAAATGAGACTGGTTGCAGTCCAGGGTTGTACATACCCAGAGGATTTCCTCATGGGGAAATAAATGACATGTATCATTAGACTGGTCTCACAGCTCTCTGAATCTTCCCACATTAAAATGCTAACTTAACACATCATACGCAAGTTCAAACTTGAGCTCAGTTCTGCACATTTCTGGAAGCAGAAAAACACAGACATACACTCAAACAGACCAACAGTTTAACCAGTTTATTAAAACCACTTTACTTGGAAGTTAAATCAAGAATAAGCAAACTTGGAATGTTGCTGAGAATGCCCCATTGCATAGAAAAACTGGTAACTAGAGTAGGTCAAAGCTGAAGCAGTACAGACTAAGACAGACATAAGACTCTAAGACTAAGACTAGCTGAAACCTGCAAAGACTAGATAAACCACACATGATGATTTTTTAGCCATTGACATTCAGGAAGGAATATAAATCTTATGACTGAGAAGGGTTGGGTAACAAACTCGGTACTTTTTGTTTTTTAACAAGCGTGAGAGCATGAAGTACTGAATAAAGGTACTATTTGGAACTGGTACTGAATTCTAGATACTGGTGCTGGTACTGGTATTGCCAGCACTGGTACCAGTTCAAATGTGAACGGGACCCAACCCTCAGACTCAGTACATACACTAAACAATACACTGAACCACTGAAGTTCTGTTGGCAGACAATGCTGCAAATCCTGCGAGAACGTTAACTGCAACTTGTTCTTGTACCAAACAAACACGGACAATGACAAACAGCTTGCACTGTTGATATGCAGAGACATTTGTGTGGAATGGGCAAAAAAGGTAAGAAAACAGTGCAGAGTTTGGTGAGGTTCTAGATGGAGAGGTGGTTAAAACGATTGAGCCTACAAAGGGAACTGGAGTGAAATTGTAAAACTAAGCCAACTGCAGGTAAAGCTGTTTGTCTACCAGTATGCCTCCATCAGCTGACACACAAGTGACATACATCGCAAATATAAAACAGGTTTTTAAAAAGTCTTTCTGAGAATGACTGACAGCAATGATATGTGAAGACATCAGATGAGACTCTTGACATATATTTTCGTGACGAACCACCATGTTAGTCCAATTTGAAATCCAGGAGCAGACAGCCTACAGGTTAAAGCATCATGTCTATCAAGCATCCCATGCTGGAAAGCATTACAACCAACACGCTCTCACTCCCTTGTCAAATACCCACATATGGTCAGTGGCTTTTCATGTCAATGTATGATGCACCAGGCACCCTCCTGCATCAGTTTTGGACATTCAAGGACTGTGTGTCAATTTATGCTTGTTACATGCATTGCATCTATTCAAAATAAACACAGGAAATGTACAGTTTCTGCTTATTAAATGCATACAGTCTTTTTCAAAATAGAATGTAGCTAAATCACTTTGTTCTTAGGTTTACTTTCTTAGGTTTAGGCAACAAAAAACTGTGATTAGGTTTAGAAGAAAATCATCATGGCCTGTCTTAAAATAAAATTTGTAACTAAAAGAAATACGACACATGACATATGCCACTAGCATAGTATGCTACGCATACTAGCACACTATGGCTGTGCCTGAAATCATTCACTCATTCACTACTCACTCCTCACTATATAGTGAGCTCATCTGCAATCAATGTGAAAAAACACACTACTCAGGTCATTTTCTCTGTGCCATGAATTACATAATTGCTGTCGCACAATTAAAATACGTCATATCAATGTCGGCCGGTTAACGATCCATAACAAATACTGACATGCATATTTGTGATAAAAACATGAAATTATACTGAGCGTGTTTTCCCCAAATTAATAAGTAACATTACAAAGTACTTGTGGCCGTTTGTGCTTTGTTGTGAGATGCCCTGTTCTGCTCACATTAAATATGGGCCTATTAGTAACATTACACTGGCAGACAGACTTAGACGAATTTAATGACATAATGCATTACACCAAGCCAAAACTACAAAATTAAGACTTGTGTTGTAATTAACCGGAATTACTGTATATTAACATTTTACATTTTCATACTCTTAAAATCTTGAATCACGTTTGATTCCCCATTTCTATACACCTTCTAAGATGTAATAGCTGACAGAAATCAAATGAAAACGTGAACACACTTCTTAAAGCTCCTGTAAAATTAGTTTACAGAGGGTTAAGTAAGTATTAAATATTCATGACAAAATCAGCAACAAGCAAAGGAAAAGGTTGAAAAAAATAACTTAATAGGTATAACTTATTAAAGAGTTTAACAAGAAAAAATTCAGCTTCAGTTAAAAACTCTGCTTTGTCAGTCAGATTTGAACGCCAGTCGGCTGACAATATAATCAAACAACCGCACAAATCTAACTCCAACCAAGACTTTGGCAGAAGAATGTGTTCTCATGTAGGAGCCCATCAATCAGAGAGCAACTGATTGAGAATGTGTAAAAAAAAAAGCAGCATTTTTTTTCCACACTAAAAGCATATTGTTTGGCTTAGCATATTACTCAACAGTGATGAATATAAATAAGGCATTGCCTATGGCAATAATTCCATGTGCCACAGGCAATGAAAGCACACCATGAATCCTACTGATCCTGAAAGGCCTGTCCTTCACTGTGCTGACTTACAAGCAGAATGCAGCTGGCAGACTGTACACGACATTCAACTGCAGACAACGAAACCTGTGTGGTTCAGGAAGTCAAAACATTTCCGCTCATGAGCCAACAGGTTTTTTTCAATTATTGATTATTCAAGTATCATAAACACCTGCAATCCAATACCGTAGCCCGACAACAAATACACCGTTCCAATAATACTATAGTGAGTGACCATCGTGAGTTAGAGGGCTCCTGCAACAAACTGCACTACATCGTAGAGGAGCTCATGATCATGTGTACCTCCTGTGCTTTTTTTAATTGGGCTCCTACATTTCTCAAAATATGACCACCCAGTCACAGAAGAAAATGTTGGCACTATATGTTTCTGCAAACCACAAATGTGTTACATTTGCACGTCTTGTATCATTTCAACAATTCTAAAGTGAAGTACAATATTAGCTGAGTTTGTCATTGGGAGGTGGAGGATGGCGTGAGACCTAGGCGAGATGCCTGCCAAGCTGCAGACCACTGTTCAAGACCAACAAACAGCAAAACCAATTGTTTATTCGGGACCTGTCACTGTTTTTCCTGCAACTTTTCAGCCCCCAAACGTGAGTGTTTTTTAGCAACCCGTAGCTGTTTATCGAGCGCGAAAAGTGCCACGAAAAGCAGTTGATTTTTACTGAGACATCGCTGAGTGCCCTTTTGGGACAGTGGCACAAAAAGCTGTTCCTTTCTACTGAGACATTGCTGCTCTTCCAGCCAGGATTGTGCCTCCAAAACTAGGTATTTTCAGCCAAAACATGATCTTTTCCTAACCATAACTAAGTGCTTTTCTTAGCGGCTGTTCGATCCCCAGCGTTTCCAGTCTGCATGTTAAGGTATACTTGGGCCAGGCACTGAACCCCAAATTGTTCCTGGTGGCTGTTCCACTGGTGTATGCGTGCTTACAAACTTAGTAGCAGGTGGCACCTTATATGGTAGCCCCGTCCACTAGTGGCGTGAATGGATGAATGTGACATGTAGTGTATATATATTAAAGCACTCTGAGTGGTTGGAAGACTAAAAAGGCGCTATAGAAGTGCAGGTCCATTTACCACGTTAACCACAGTGTTGTTAAAACATAACATCGGAAAGTATTCCCTACAAAATAACGTGCAAATGTAACACATCCATGGTTTGCAGGACAATGCCATTTACAATGCCAACATTTTTTCTGGCGATCGGGTTGCCAGATGCTGCTGGGCTATCTGATACTAATCATCATCATAGAGGTCCATGTTGTTGGGAAGAATATCAGTGTTTTTCATGGCTGTTCAACTCCAAATCAAATGTCGACTCTGAATGGAAGGCTGTAACAAAGAGCAGCCCACTGGGTTGCAAAGAGACAGAGCTGGAGAAATAGAGACTTGGAGATATACACACACATTTGCTGGACCCATTCCTTGCAGGCAGCCGACCTAAAATTAGTTGGTCATGGAGTGCTGAGTTGAAATTCAGCGTCTGACTATTTTTTAACTGTTGCATGACCAGGCAATTTAAATGGTTGTTTGAAAGAGATGTGTAGAGGTAGAAATGGTCTGTTGAGCATGTTTTCTGGTTGCTTTTCATATTTAGACAGTGCACACATTAAGACACAAAAATAAGTTTGGGTTCTCACTCACGAAATAAAAATTGTTTGTTTTAGTCAGCTGCAGAAATGTGTTAACGTAAACAGGAAGGATCAATTTTTAAATGATTAATCCTGAAGAATTTATAGTTGCACAATTCCAGCAAAATGTACGAGGTGCAGGCTTAAAAGCATCCCCCTTTTTCCCGTACACTGCAGCAGCAGCTACTGCCCAAGAATAGACTAACGAAAATTATCAGCACTCCTGACATGGGCAAAGGACACCCATCAGAGATACAAGACCTAAGTCCAGAGAACAGAATCTAGGTCAGAATACTTCCAGATAAGTTTTAGCTCGCCTAGAGGCTTTTACAGTAGACTCAGCACTGCATACTATTGCTGCCCTTCAGATTTCTTTATTTGATTGACTTAAGTTCAGTTAGGGGCATGAACAAAACCACTGAACAATCTCATCATCAGTATGTTACAACTCTTTTTTACAGGTGTCTGTGTGTCATAACATCAACCAGTCATAACTGCAAATGATTTGACAACAAATATGATGACATTAAGTGTATCTCAACTTATACAAATTAATTTTGGTCCCATAAAACTGCGAAACTATGTAAAGAGACGACTACAAATACCAGCACTGTTCATCTCAAGTCCGGTATACTCCGCGATTTTGGGCTGTCCCAGACGAAAGATGACCAACGTGAAAGAAACGTGGCGATATCTTTGGTTGTGGCTCTCAAACGGTGGTCCCATGTTGCACAGTGAGAGGTTCAAGGATGGCTGTGCGATCAAAGACAGCCTGGGATAAAATTCTGACAGTGTCAAAAATTGGGGATGACCATCTCACTGTGTGACTGCTGTTATGACGTACGTCTACAAACCAACCAATAAAAAATGCAGCATGAAATAACGCACTGGCTCTAAACCCAAACAAACAGACGGATAGCAGCTTGCCATGTAAGCAAAACAAGGTAAAAAAATGTGTGGGATTCCAGCAAAGAGCAAAACCTCAGAGTTGTGGCAGCAGAAGCCTATGTGTCCTCCAGCTCTTACTATGATCACGTAAAAAAGGAGGAAGCACAGAAGGAAATAGTGGCGGAGTTGCAGCTGCCAGGTGAGCAACGTAGCAGCTAGAAAACACACACACACACACACACACTGCAGTACAAAGTGCCCACAAAACTTTAGGTAATGGTAAATGGACCTGCATAGCACCTTTCTAGTCATCCAACCACTCAAAGAGCTTTTTACACTGTGAACACACTACAAGGTGCCACTTTTTACACACACACACACACACACACACACACACCAAGCACCAAGCACCAAGCACCAAGCAATGTGGTGTTCAGTATCTTGCTCAAGGATACTTCGACATGCAGACTGGAGGAGCTGGGGATCGAACCACTGATCTACTGATTGGTGGACGACCTGCTCTACCTCTAAGCCACAGCCGACGGCCAATAATGTGACAGTCTATTTTGTGCTTCATAGGCTACAACGTACAGTGACAGGCTACGACATACAGTTGGAGAAGTTATAACCTGTGCAGCATCCTTGCACACTCTGTGTAAAGCTATTGCATTGTACGTCGTAGCCTGTGATTCTGTAGGTGCTGTCATTGTACAGTATGCATACATCAAGTCGTACCCAGTCGTACCCAGGTTTAATGGTTCCATGTTACACAGTGTAGCATGCTCTAAACTTCTAAGATTGCTAAAATCTCATATAGGAGGCTTAATGCGGATGTTAAAAAGCCTAAAACATAGGGGCTCATGCACACCTTCAAAAACTTGAAGTGAGGTGCACAGGAGGAAAGTGTCCATAGACGAAGAAAAGGGAATTCCTGCACACTGTGGTGTTACTTGCAATAAACTTGATGATGGTCTGACAAGCAAAACATTGTTTATCCAATTAAGTTTACTGAAGGTAACAGGACAGTGTGTGGGAATTCCCTTTTCTTCGCAGATGTGTAAAAAGCCTCAAGTTAAGGCTGAATGTTGGCTTTTTACATTTGGTAACTTTTATAAAAAAATTACTTTTTGTCATATTTTCTGAAACAGTCACTTTATCCACAAAGTAGTCCATGAGACAGACAGTTTGGAAAAAATGTGTTCCTCCTCCTAATGGCATTTGCTAAAATCTACCACAGCTGTGCGAAAACAACCAATCAGAGTCGAGGAGTCTCTAGCATAGCTGCCAATTACAGTATGTCCATAACTGTTCATTGACTACTGTCATACTGTCAATCTAGGCAGCCCTGATCAAATATGAATCAATACTCTGTTACTGCATTGTCTATTTCTCACCTCAGATGTTTTCAGAAACATATGTTAGTGTACTGTTTAGCTGTAAACAGTATCTGAAGTTGACTTTTTGACTCACCAGCCAATGGGACTGGTAGATGAAAAAATCCACTGGCTTAGCACATTTTTTACTGGCCAAAATAAAATAAATTTTTTGTATCATATATACAATTGTTTCAGTACATTTGATTGAGATAATAAGGTATTATGTTTATTACAAAATTAACAAAGAGACTGGAGCAAAATCTGAACTAAAATTATTATCTAACAACTGATTACCACAGCTTCATTATGTGACTGAGTTCCTTCTGGTAAGCATTGATGTAGTGTTTACATCTAGGGCTTTTATTGTGAAAGGTAAGAATGGAATGAGTGGAGCTGTAATGCACTACTTTTGACAGCGTAGGAGGCAATTAAGATTTTTCCGTCTTCGTTCAGACTAAGGAGCCTTAGTGTAATTTTTCGATCACTTTCATAAACTGTACCTAGCAGCGGACCCAACAAGTGATCAGCTGATGTCTCATAGGGTACACAGTGCTGCAAAACTCTGGCTCTGGCAAAACTCAATGTCCTGGCGCCATTTAGATGCACATAAAATACATCTGTTGTGTTTGTATTTGTAGGTCTGTGTCTGTTTGTGTCAAACTCTGACACTCGCAGCAGAGCAGTGCGCCCGTAAAAGACACCAAAACGCAGTACAGATTCAGCATATTACATGGCTATTCAGGTACAAACATTTTCCCACCAGTGTGGCAGATAGCTTTCAGATATTTTCTTGCCAGACAGAAAATCTGCCCACATTTGGCTCTTGGTGAGTGTTAATTTCGGACCCTGGCTGTGCTTCTGTTTTGGCTCGACTCTTTTCAACATGGCAGCCAGGTCACAAACTTTCTAACAAATTCCATTAGAAGCACTACAAGAAGGAGGATGAACATGACATTTTGTTTTTATAAAAGTTACCAATTATAGCTTGCACCTTATAGTCCCTGTTACACTTTAAACATAATGCTCTAGAGTAATGAGGCATATCAACAAACATATGCTACTGGCCAAATGCTGGACTGTTTATTGGAAACCAGCAATGGAGTGTTAATAGTTAATGGTCTCTGGTACATTCTGCTGTTTCACTGCGTTATGCAAAATGCAACACAGAGCCAGGGGAGCAGACAAGGTTATGGACATGTTATGACATGTCACACAGGCATGAAAGCTTAAAATCTGCTTCCTATTCTTATACAGTGATGAATCGCATTATGACCTGTGACAACAGTCTGTTACAGAAGAATGTGTTCATTATCCCACAACAGACGGGTTGTGTTTAAAAGCTGTATTAGAAGAAAAAGGAGAGGCTTTTCGGATTTTTCCTCCACTCCCTTTGTCCTTTCCGCTACATTCCTTTCCTCTATTATACCAAGTTATGCAACTACTGCTCCTGGATGTGTACAGGCAGAGAAAGACAGAGAAAGAATGAGGGAGAGAGAGGAAATGAGAGAAAAGCATGGTGTTCAGTCAAAATAAGACACTTATACCTAAAAGCAAACACATCTGCAGTGGGGGGGGGGGGTCGCTACAGCACAGTATTGTGATATTTTGCATAACAAATATTATACACAGACATAAAGTATTGATTTTGTAATTAAATAAATTACTAATATTGTAAATACTAATTATTTTTTGGTAGCCTAATAGAACACTAAAATAAATTGCTTTTTCAGTTCACTGAATACATGTTGCTGTAAAAAGTGATTGAAGTGAGATGAAAAGACTGAAAACTTTTTCCCTTGGACCATCATGTGCGATGAAGGCTTCTGTCAGAAAAAATGCATAAACAGATCTGGGCTTAGAATAGTTATGTTTAATCTGCTATATATCACTTTATTCCACGTCTCATTTCAATTTTGGCCAAAAATAAACCGTTTCCACAAACTAACCAGCGTGAATGTTGAGAGTTAAATTCCAAGGCTTATTTCAACTCCAGAATTTTGTCTTCAGCGTTTTACTTTCAGACATCAAATGGTAAGTTTTAAAAATGTAATTACTAATTCACTGTGGAAGGCGAGTTATGCATTTTCCGCCACTCATTTAGAGAGGCCCAGGGAAAAATATTTGTAGCTTTAGGAGAGTCAAAACCATGCAGAAGAGGAAGAAGAAGCAGTGCACTGCAGCCACCCCCTCTACTGATAAGTAAATAGCCCCTAATATCGTATCGGGGGGCTCTAATGATTCCCCCTACTAATCTCCAGTGTATTAAATATAAACCTCTGGTCTCTGCTTTTCCCCCACAGGTTCCAAATGGCATGACAATAGATAACTAGCTTTCCAGTAGCCAAACAAATCCACGCAAAGCCACAGAAATTTGTTTAATGGGGTTAAGTTCGCCTGTCCTCCTGTGTGCTAACTATGCTATGTTCGCCAGGTTAAACTGGGCAGGGCCGGCTAATAATATCTTAAAGATGACAGCTGTACCGGACACTCCTTAATGGATGAACAAGTTAAACTCGAAAGGTTCCACCTTCACCGATACTTAAAAAGTTACATATTGTTACGGGTGACTCACCAGCAGCGTGTATGGCCATGATTCATAAACAACATGATTAGCATTAGCTTTTGTCTCAATAGCAAATCAACAGCCACAAGGCTAACGTTAGCTATTTCGCCATTTGTAGTACAAAGACTAAATACTGTGTGTTGTGTGTAACTACTTGTTAACCCAAATTATGTCATTTATTGTTGACAAAGTTTCCGTACTAATCGGGAAAATTAAAGGAGTAAGGTCACAAGTTAGCCCAAGGACGGTAACAAGTTAGCCAAGCACGCTAACAAAGTTCGATCCAATCAGCAGCCCTAATTTTCTCCACGAGGAAAAATGACCATTTTAGTTCACTTAGAGTACTTCAGTTGTCTTGGTACTTACACAACGGTTCTCGAAATCATCCAGGACACCATGTTTGTTGTGTAGGGCTGTGTCAGAAGTAGAAGACAGCCCGGTGATAACGTTAAAGGCTAGCCGTACCGCTGTAACACTTCTTCAGCCAAAACTTCGATGGGCGAATCCAGGACCAGCTAGTTATGTCGCTGTACATCGGCCAACCAACATGTCAGAAAAACGTCCACTCTCACTGCTCTGTCTTTGCAGCCATACCTAGACGATAGAATATCTATCCAATATGATTCTTGATGTTTAGCAGCAATCTCTCATCCTCTCCAGGTTTCCTCCTTTCCTCTCTACTTTACTCCCCAGTTCCTGGCACCAGAACGGTGCTTACAGATAGCCCCTGACGTCAACAGGAAAAGAACAACCTCCCGAACAGGCTATTGGTCAGTTCAGTCTGTTTACAACAAAAAACAACTCTCATTGGTTGGCCGCGTTTGCCCATGTGACTTTTGCGTTTGACAGAAGCGGTGGAATTTCAAACTCAGCGACCCGGGCTGTGATTGGTCTGTCTGAGATTCGTGGCGAATTCCAACCAACCGGTGAGAGAAGCAATGAGGGTGTTCGATGGGTTTTCCAAGCGTTGTTGTTGGGGAGCATTTTCCCAGCGTCGAGATGTACGATGGCTTTATTTTACGTTTTAGTGCACTTAGTTTATGTGGACTCAGCCTCAACAGCTTGCTGGTCACAATATTAGAAACGTCAATATAAAGAGAGTTTCAATAAGCCTATCTAGGATCGACCAAAGGAAGAGCGAGTGTGTGAAACAAGCGCTCTTTTCTCATTGGAAAATATATCGTGGAGGGCAATGACTGTACATTAGTTATCATTGATCTATAGGTGTCTGTTTACAAAAAATGTATCATTAAATGTAATGAAGCAAAAAAGAGTCAGTGTTCCTTGCTTTGCAGAAGAAAAAAAACATTTTCTCCTTTATATTAAGCTGTGTTATAGAATCATTTCAGGAACAAGAGGTACAATAAAACATACCACAGTTGTAAGTTATAGGCCAACACATTTGAATCATGAAGAATCCTACAAAGTTTTGTTCATCAATAGACTAAATAAATTGAAATTAGAACAATAACACAGGTTCATGAATATTCTCAATTTTTTTTCAAATGTACATTGTGCAAGGTATGGCATATAAAAGGGGCAGTTCAACCCCAAATCAAAATACATATTTTTCCTCTCACTTGTAGTGCCATTTACCAATCTAGATTTTTTTGGTGTGAGCTGCCAAGTGTTGGAGATAACTACCTTCTCTCTAAGGCAGATGGAATTAGATGGCACTTCCTTGCAGTACTCAAAAAAAATACATTTGAAAAGGTCAATAGCAATGTCTTAATTAACACAGTGTTAATTTTGTTAACAAAAACTATGAGGAAAATTATTTGTCAACCTTTTTTTCCGAGATGAAGACAGGACGTTGATGAGCTAAAAATAGATCTTCATGATAAAAACTATGACGAAATCTATGTGTCATTTTCGTTGACAAGACGAGACTGGATGGGAATGTTGGTGGTGGACTATCGGACATTAAAAATGAGACAAGAGGAGAGCAGAATGATAACTTTTATGAAATGTGTTAGAAAATGAAAGCCGAGAACAGCCATGCTTCCAATTATGTTCTAATGCTGTTTGAGCAGCATGAGATTGGACCACCGACTGGCTGAAAACTCCAGTAAATAGTCTGTACCAGGATGTTTTGCTAGCCTGCAAAACACTCACACTGCAGCAGTATAAGCGGATGAGCAGTTGTTAGCTGTCATTCAGCAGTAAATAATCAGCCATGTGTGTCTGACTGTGGATGATGGAGCTGTTCAATGGATTTATGGAGTTTCTTAATTGCGGTTGGCTGTTAGGAGCTAGCTCCACTTGTGAGCCAGAAAGGCAGCAGAGCAAGTAGTCACCGGCCGCCATCCTGTCTTTATATCTGTTCCCCACAGGAATCCACTCAGTCCAGGCTGTCTTAAGAAGGTTTATGGTTTGATGCTGTTTGACAGGCAGGTAGGAGGCTCAGATATTAGTGAGTATAGCTGTGTGTAAATAAACAGTCTGAACTCAGTGCAGTGTTCTCCAGCCCCTTTTGCACTGCCTGTTCAGAGCGGGAATATAGCGCCATAATGCCTCCTAGCCATGCTTTATATAAGGTACAATAGCAGAGGTTGGGAGCAGAGTGACCTTGAGTCTGAGCCAGGAATGGAGGTATTAACAGAGCCAAAACAACTTATCCTTTTTTCAGGCGGTCTGCGGGACAGGCTGATTGGTGGCATGGGTGTGATGCTCTGACAAAGTGTTATGCACGCAAGCTGCCATGGGAGATTTAAAAGTAGCTGTTAGCACATAACTGCTAACACAAAAAGAAGACTAGCAGCTGAAAATGTCCACAAATTTGGGAAAAAAACCCTCTGAGCAGAGGACGAGGTCAGCTGCCATATAACAGAGACAGTAAATGATTGTTTTTGCCATGTTATGCCGTTGTTATTGTTTATAAAGGCAAGCGCAGCCAACGCATATGTTACATGTCACACTAGAGGCTGAAGCTACAGTGTTACATGTCTCGTGCCTCTTTCATTTTGCAATTGCGGAATGGGGTGTATAACTGCACACTTGAGTGGAATGAAGCAGTCATTGCTGGGTTCTGTGTAAGAATGCAAAGAGGGTATAAAGAAAGGACTTTATTGTGGCCCTATAGCACCATCTCTGTGTAAAAACGGCTTCTGACAGAGCTGGAAGTTCCTACTCATGGACCAGAGGCTCGTGCTTGTGACAGCATAAGATGTAAATATTAATGGCACCCTCCTGAGCTGTAACGTTAGCCACCTCAGTGGTGCTAGGTGAGCGAGCAGTAGATGCATGTTGCCTTCAGTGCGGTGATACGGTTGGTAGGTGTACCTCAGGAGAAAGAAAATAGTTCCTACATAGAACTGCTCACATAAGCTCACCACAATAAGGTTTTTGGATTATCTTGAGTAACCGGGTAATGATTTCTGCAAAGAGACATTGCTGTTGAGTTTTTTTAGACATCTCTACAGCAGATATCCTGAACATTTGACATGTCACACCAAAACAATCGAGACTGATAAACAGCCCTACTCGTAAGAGGAAAACTATGTATTTTTCATTTTGGGGTGAACTGTCCCTTTAAAGCATATTAACTGTTAACTATTTAGGATGTATTTGTCACACAGACTTACACCAGTACTTAACCTGGGATGCATATTTGTTTTTTTATGCACACTGTATTGTTGGCATTTATCTAGATTCCTCTATTCTGCAAGCAAAACACAATTTTAAGGCCAAAATGTGTCATATTTTAAGACTGACTCAGCTGTGCTGAAGCAACAACAAAACACTGCAAGGGAACAAGATTGAGAAATAACTGATTTTATTTATTTATTCTCATGTTTGCACTTAAGGTAAGTGTCTGGAAAAGACAACCTACTGGATACCTGAAATACAAATGCGGTGGACCGCCTTTGTCTTGCTCATTACATGAGCCCCACCAGTCTTTAGGTCGTAATCATATTCATTACAGTTTTCCATACATAGCACTTGGCAGACACAATCCCCATCTGTGAGCTTCAGCATGCCTGTCTCTTTGTGTGTGCATGTCCATCTGTGT
This sequence comes from Epinephelus moara, assembly GCF_006386435.1. NCBI lineage: Eukaryota > Metazoa > Chordata > Actinopteri > Perciformes > Serranidae > Epinephelus > Epinephelus moara. Next base: position 33,346,783 of record NC_065518.1, on the reverse strand, counting down.
GTGTAGATACTGATATCTGAGCACACAAATGTATGTGTGAGTCTGCGTGTGTCCAGCTATGAGCTTGCGCCTTTATGTATTTGCAGATGTGCATGTTTGTGATCACATGCAGATTTTTGCGTGTTTTGTGTACATATGTGCAAGTATGTGTGTATGGTGGAGGAGGGGGGTCGGCTTCATAGCTACTTGTTATTCATGAAGGCGGCTGCTGCAGTGTGCAGCAGTGTGAGGGAGATTCCCAGTGGAGCCTCTCTGGTCACACTGCCTGTCTGGGACAGCATCAGCATCAGGATCACAGCTGAAGAGAAAACACCTCCACACCAAGCGCTCAGGGGCTCCTCTGCTAACCTCACAGTACTGTCTGATGTCACAAACGGCTGCAAAATCCAAAAAGATATATATTTGAAAATAAATCACACTGGGCAGAAATATGCTGAAAATCAGCCTTGGGTAAGAAACGTTAGTTTTTAAGTTAAGTTATTAGGTGTCATACAAGTTATGTATGACACTGTTGATGCTTGAGTATGCAAACCTGCGGTGCATCATCTTTTCAGTTATATAGAAAATTTGACACTTACAACCCCTCCAACAATATTATATCCATCGCTATATATATAAGATATACAGTACATAGCATCTGCTAACTTACATCTTCCTCCAGTTGTTTATTTTATGTCCTTTTTATGCTGCTCAATAAGGACGTTGCTTTGTAAGTGGATTGTAGTGTTTTGTTAAGTGTTTCCCTTCCAGTTTTTCCCCACACAGAGTACATACCTGCAGTAGTGTAGTGGTAGGTGAGGAGGTGGCTGCATTTCTAGGTAGATGGGTAGGTTACCCAGGAGGAAGTCGGCATATTCTGCTGTATATTCCAGTGGCTTTTTGGCTTATAGGTGGGTATACTGTAAACAGCCAGAAAAAGAGATGGGTATACCTGCATAAACCCTTCACCAACCCACTGCATACCTGCACACACACTGTCCTGTAACATTCAGATTAGGTACCTTGTGAATAGTGGGAATGCCAATTAAAATCAGGCAAGAACCTCTATTTGACCTTTTGTCCCATCAACTTACTTGAACACAGTTATTTAAATGGTGGTTTCACAATGTCTTAAGCAAACACTTCATCCACTCTGGAGGCTAAACAGCTGCTTCAAAGCCTTCCACAAGAATATACCTAACCCAAGTAGCTCTTCTTTCACACACGTATCCATAACATTAAAGACTTGTGTGTAGATTTATTTATTTATTTTGTGGTAAAAGCATCTTTAAAATGATTCTTATGGTATAACTTTGTATTTATAAATATGACAATGCTAATAAAGGTTGCAGTCTGTGTGTTGCCTTGAGCCTATTTGCTGTTATGTTGGGGCCACACTGCCTGTGTGAGCACTGCGTATCTGTTACCTTGCTGGACTGCTGCGGCTCGCATGTTGAGTGGATTTCACACAGAGAGCATTGCTGCTGCGTCGCTGCTGCAGAGATGCCTGCTGCTGTAACTACTGTATGAAAGCCAGTACTTCACTCATTTCTGGAGCTGTGCAAGTCACAACATTGTTAACAACACCGTCCTATAAATATTTTACAATAAAAAGCCCTTTCTTAACAAATGAAGGGATTCTTTTGACAGAAACATTGTCAGGGGGCCTTTATTTTGAAATGGAGACAGGAAAAGTAAAAAATAAATATTTATATTTTTTCATGTCTGTGACAGATATAGACATTGAAACTGTACTGAAAGGTGATATGATGCCAATATGATTGTCAAAAGACATTTTCACCATTTATCTTCGCTGAAACTGCATGCATCATGTGAAAAAACAGGCAAGACTCCTATTCTGTACATGTTCCGTAGGTGAGCAACAGCCAAGCCGTGCATTAGCAACGCTGCTCGCACAGGCAGTGTGACTGCTCTAATCTGTTAACATTGGTGGCTCTAGATAGGGCCATTTGCTTTTTGTGTCAGCCACTGTAGTTCTACACACTTGGCACACGGGAGAGGTTTCAGTTGGTTGCAATCCACAACCTCACCGCTAGATGCCACCAAATCCTACACACTAGACCTTTACGGGGAACTGCTCCACATCTGCTGAGTTTGTACCTTTTTTGTACAACCTTCCCTATTGTGATAGAAAATGCCTAAATGAAATAGAATTATAAACTGTTGTGTTTTTATTACCATAGAATGAGACGTTGATATCTACATATGACGCAAGTCCTCTTCCCTGGAGTCCGCCTTGTTTTTTCAACAGTAGCCCAGAAAGGACAAACCAAACTTTGGGTCTAGATAGGGCCATTCACATTTTTGCATTTTCCCATTGACTATTGCAGTTGTCATACATGCTTGGCACATGGGACCCAAATGGGTCAAAAATCTCTGTTGGGTTCAGTTGTAACACACCTTCAAGAGGAAAGACTTCTTTTTTTTCTTTTTCTTACTGCTTTCCTCTTTTGTCTCTTGTGCCTCTAGTGTGACTGTGTCTATTCAGCATCTTTCCCTTTTTTGTTCCTGTCCTCATCTTCCCCTGTTTCTCTTCCTCCATCATTCTATCTCTCTCTTTCTTTCCCTTCCCCTCCTGCATCCCATCCTTGAGGTCGCCTCAGGCTGTTTGCTTTCTCCATGCTTCACACACAAACCTCTATACTGTCCTTAAGATCCCTACTCTCTGCACACACAGGCAAAGGCACACGAGCGTGCAATCCTCCGTGGAGCCACATGTGAACAGAACACACACACAAACCTTCTCTCTCTTGTTCTCCTTCTCCCTCTGCCTTATTCTCTCCTTCACCAATTCTCTTTCTGTCTGGAGGAGCAAGACAATGCAAACTAGTAAACAAGTTAGGTCCACACTGAAAGAAGGAGACAAAAATGTCAATTGCATTTGAAATTCTGAATGAAATGTTGCTTGAGTGATATTTAAGAGGCAAAAAAAAAAATACATATAAGCATAGGTTATTAGCATAGCATTATTATGAATGGAATGATGAATAATAATATAATAATAAACTATTATTTATATAGCACTTTCAACAAGGTTACAAAGTGCTTAACATGAAAAAAAAATCAGCCAAAAACAAAAAAGACAACACGGGGATCATAAAACACATGGGGATAAAATAAAGCATAAAATTGCAAGAGTGGGATGATAAAACTCAACAATAAAACCCAACAATATTCATAAATGCTTTCCTATAAAAGAAAGTTTTAATAAAGGATTTAACAGATGGTAACAATGTAGCCTGTCTGAAAGGCCTGGTTACCTTATAACCAATATACCAAAACCTTATAATCAACAGATCTAAGGGAAATGAAAGGGGGTCAATAAATCCTTGATATAATTTGGAGCAAAGCCTTTGCTTTAGGACTTTGAAATTTATACAGAACATAGCAGGCAGTGTAAGTTGGCTAGCACAGGAGTCATCTGTTCATATTTCTTGGTACCTGTTAAAGTTCGGGCAGCAGTATTCTGCAGCAGTTGGAGTTAGTGAAGGGATCTCTGACTGATACCAGCATAAAGTGCGTTACAGTTGTCCAGGCAGGAAAAAACATACATGCATGTATGACCATATGTAAATCAGTAGGAGAAAAGAATGACCTGATTCTGGAGATTTTCTCAAGAGCAAAGAAGCAAGACTCGACAACACCGTTCACTTGAAACTTAAAACAGAGATCTGCATCAAACATTACTATAATGATCTGCTGAATATTTTTAGACAGGGAACCAATCCTAGTCAAATTTGATAGACCAAACGATATGACCTCAGATGTCTCATCAATAAATTTTATTTCTCATCAACAGTGTGTAAGATTTAGGGGGATTTGGTGCCATCTAGTGGTGAGAATTGCAGATTGCAACTAGCTGAAACTTATCCCAATTGGAATTCCGAGTTTATTGTTCAGGAGGTTTTTACTGGCAGCAGAATTTTCCACAGAGGTCTCCTCCTCTCAAATACAAATGGACTAGGTGATTTAACCCGTAATAGCACTAAATAAAGCAGTTTCATATTACAAACAAACATTACAAGTGTTTCTTTGATGCTGTTTAGCACATTGCAGACAGGCTGCTTGACCAGAGCCTGTTTAGTGTCGTCACTTTTTTGTCTGATAACTTTAGATCCAGACTTTCTGAAGTTGATTATCAGGAGCCGAATTATCTGCAGAGGTCTCCTCATCTCCAAAACAAATGGGCCAGGTTCTAAAATGAAAAAAAAAAGGGGCTTATAACCACAGCGGCCGATGCAAAAAGGTGAATGACCCTATCCGGAGCCAGTGTTTGGTTTGTCCATTTTGGGCTTCTATAGAAACATGATGGTACAATATGGTAATCTTTGTAGACAAAAATCCGCTTCATGTAGATATAAACAGTAAGGTAACAGAGGAACAACTATTCTTATTTACAGGTGGTTATACGCTAAAGAAAATATATTATATTTCATTTCTGCCAGTATATCTTCCTATATCCTTCACACTGGACCTTTAAATTTAGAATGTCTTGTGACATTCAACATTTAATATGGGGCATACAGATTACCTTAACTGCGTGAGTTACTGTATTGGAGAGGCATATAACTGTGTTACTGCATAACAGTTGTTGGAGACGCCATGGTTCTGAATTAGCAGGCTGAGCAGAATAGCATGTCTACTGAAAACAACAGTAGGCCAAGATTAAACCTTTGAGGAACCTCACAATTAAAATGAGCAGGAGAGGAATAGACAGAGAACAGTTGAAGGTTCTACTGAAGAGAAATTAATGTAGCGGATGTAGAGTAGTTCCCTTAAGACCAACCTGGGTGGTGCAGGAAAAGAGTGATCAATCTTGTCTAAAGCTGTGCTCAAATCTGGAAGCACCAGGACTGAGCAGTCATCTCTACCGGCTATTAAAAGATAAACATGACTTTCCATCACTTGTGCTCTCATGGTAGCTTGATGGTCTTAGAAATTTGCTGTCATTTGTAAGGGATCATACTAATGTGTATAATGTGTCTGCTAATTTTAGCTACCAATATTGCAACTCAACATTTTTGCAGACCATTATTGAATGCATGATACACATTTTTCAAATTTGGATGTTCTCTGTTTTACTGTTCTAATTGCAGGTACAGGTAGGCCTATGGTCAATACGAGATGTGCTGCAGTTCATTGTTATTAATGACACTTTGTTGTCTGTGGCAACTGCCGCTGGGGAGTGCTGTTGCCATGGGGGTGGGGATGGGGGGTACTTGGTCTGCAATGGTGTTTGGAAGGGTGGAGCATGTCAGGTGGCATCCACATGGATGTAGGACCAAGGGTGTCCTAGCAGAACATTGCATTGTAACAAGATGATCAATGTTATTCACTTTTTCTGACATACATACACACACACACACACACACACACACACACATATGTATATATATATATATATATGTATATATATATATATATATGTTAATCCTATATACTTTATTAATTCCCAAAGTCCCCAAGGGGAAATTCAATTTTTTCACTCTGTTGTCATATACATATATAGGCCATATATATTCATATAGGCCCGAAATACACACATGCACAAACAGGACCTGAACATGCATCAAATGGAGAGATGTCTGAGTAAAGGGGCCACCCATGGACAGGCACCTCAAGCAGTTGGGGGTTCGGTGCCTTGCTCAGGGGCACCTGGGCAGTGTGCAGGAGGTGAGCTGGCACCTCTCCAGCTTCCAGTCCATACTCCATATCTGGTAGGGGACAAAGACTTGAACTGTCCCCAATGGACTTGGGTTGTATTAAATTATATTTACATATAATCTAAATACACACACACACACACACACACACACACACACACACACACACACACACACACACACACACAAACAACAACAGCAACAATAACAACAAGTCATATATGTGTATGTATATACATATATATGTATATATGTATAAATATGACTTAAGTCTTAAATTTCTTCCTAGCCTTTGATTATGATTGCAGCCTGCGTGACTGCTGCTATTGTTGTTGCTGTTAATAAAAGCAGCAGTAATACCAGCTGTAGCACTAGAACGAACAGTAGCAGTAGTCTAATGACAGTGGCCATAGAAGCACAAGTTGTTTACACTTGCTGTTAACAGTAGTCGTGGCAGTTCAACTAGTATGAGCAGTCAAAGTAGTTTTGCGAAAATAGGACCGACGGGGTTCAATTGAGCGGAGGGACACAACCGTGCTGCGGCCATGAATGCCTTGGGATCCAGCGGAGAAACACAAGTATGGATGGCGGCGGTGATGCGGTTCAGTGTTCCACTGTTTTCTCATGCTGAGAGCGAAGAGACTGACGCTTGAGCGGGTGGAGACTGCTACACATTTAAATCCCCCGGGTCGGTTTTTCAGCGTTTAGCAACAAACTACTTTTCCTTTTTTATTTTCTTTCTACCGTTGGACTCTTCAGAACTGGTTTAATGTCGTAAATGACAGGTCTGTAAGGGCGTCGTTGTTGGGAAGTTTTTTCGAGGGGGGGTTTTGACCAGCAAAGAGCCATGGCAGTCGAGGCTCGGCCGGAGCTGGTCGGGAAGCGGTTCCTCTGTGTCAGCGGGGACGAGCCGCCTGAAATCGGCGACATCGGTCGGTGGCCTTGGAGGTCCGGGGTCATACGAGCCGTTAACCATCGTGACAGCGACAATCCCGATCTGACGGTAAGGGAAACGCTGACTTTGTCCTCCTCTTTGGTCTGTTACATGCAAAGCAAATGGGAAAATCTCTGTGGTTGGTGGCTAGCCAGCGAGGCAATGTTGTAGGCTTGCCAGTCGGAAATTATTTTGTGGCTTTCTCTTAGTTATTATGGCTTTTAGGACCAATGGGTAGGGTATAGCGCTGGTATTTATCACAGTTTCGCCAAAATATTTGTCATTGTTGCGTTTACAACTTTGACTAGTTAGTTATTTGCCCTCTTAACTTGCAAGTTAATGGGAGACAGACTGCCAGTAGGGGGTTATGGAAAGCAAACAGCTAGCGGTGTTCAGACACTGTGCTTATTTACATCAAAACCTTCTAACTTCTCGCACTCGTAAACCATTTACTGTGGCTCAGACAAGCCTCCATGTTTTCAGATTCAGTAAGCGCTAAGAATGGTAAAATCACAGTGGGTTTCACACAGACATCGTTACACTGTTTCCACCAGCCTTAAGGGACAATGTAAAGCGTTAATTTCAAAATAATCTACGTGTCAACGATAAAAAACACCTGGCAGCATTTGAACTAATATCGTAATGTCCGGCTGTAGCGGCTGCATTTGTAAAAGCATGTGTAGGAATTTGAGTCCCGAGCAGCTAAATGCTTTAATCTGCTGTATACTGCAAATCAGCTGACAGAGGTATGGTTAGCTTTCTAGATTTACCCCTGCGTTGCAGCCTTCACGTTGAGCTAATCCCTATTATCTCGTGGTTATTGGTCACAATCCACAGTATTTGAGTGTGATAGTCGACCATAAAGCTCCGTCTGCCTGTATTTTTCTGGCGGACAACAACCCCTCCGACTTGGACGGGGAGGCAGGAATGCTGGGGACTTGTAAAAACATAAAAGTGTCTTGCTGCAGGCTGAACAATGGGCAGTTTGTCTTTATGTAAAATATTGTCTACGATTTCAAGACAACTCCATGGTGTCACTTGTGGGGTTTTCGTGAGCAGACATATTTCCTGATTGAGGTGTAATTATTGCTCTCTTACTACAGTCAGTAGGAAAGCAGGGGCTGCTGGAAATCTTGGTAGTAGATTGCTCTGAATTCCCCCCCTTCCTTATAAAAAAAGCTATTTTCATAATGGCAAACATGCCAAAACCAGCAAACAATGAAATATTTGTCCTGACAAGCCCTTGGCTGGCAAATATACAGTACTGTCTCACTGTACTGTGTGCCTGTTCCCCGTTTTCTTTTGTTCACTGAATCCTTCTATCTGCCTATACAGATTACAAGCCAAACCCCAGCACAGTTCTGATTTGATTATTTAGTGTGATTTTTGTGTACATTATGTGCTATTTCTCAAAGACCATATGCCATTAGACATGACATATCTGATAGGGTTATTCACTGTATATGATTTAATGTGGAAGTCATCTACGGTAATACAGTTCTTTTGTGTATATGTGTATTTTAAAGCATACAAGTCACAAATCCTTCTCACATGTCACTGACTGCTCATTGCGCTTTCTGTGCGATGCAGACAGGAGATAAACGTCAGGTTTCACTGCTTCATAGCTTTCTGTTGTTCTGCCCTTCACTCATGCATTCATGCAAGTTGTCTGTCTATTTTAGACAGGAACGGTGAGGTGACATAAGTCCACCTCACGATTCCCGTGTCAAAGCTTAACACCTCTCTCATGTGTAATTGCATGCTCCCTCATCTACGCAACATATCGCATGTACTTGTTTTTGTCGCGCAACAAACATGCTCCCAGATTCCCTAATTCCCTTGTAGAATTGGTCCTTGTGTGTGATGTGATTTAGGCAGTGAGTAGTGTTCTGGTTTAATTCCATACAATGGGGCACAGTCTCATTAGCAAGGGGCTTAACTAGCTGAGTGAATACAGTGGAGAAGGATTGGAGATTAGATTAGAAGAAGTGTGTCAAGCCAAGCTGTCAGGCCTTTGTCAAGTGGATGTGGTCAGATGGGCCAGTAGTGCAGGAGTGTAGTGGGCTAGCAACGGCTCACTGGGGCTTTTTGGTTCACAGTCGTGGATCTTAATAGAAAAATAATGCAATGTACAGTCAATGAGTGAATGTGTATGATTTGATATAGAAATCAGTCTGAGATTACCAGCAATGAAGCATCAAAAATGTAAAATCTGTTTGGTTAAATCAGCAGGTGGTGCTGGTTTGTAGCTTTTTAAGACAAAAACAATTTATTTCTTGGTTATACAAAATTAACTCACCACACCAACTGTTCTCTAATAGCTAAGTAGATTTTTTTTCCTTGTCTAAAATAACAGTGACCTGATGATTTTGGACATAGCAAGTAATTTGAAGATATCATTCAGTTTTTAGTGCACAGACTATTTGAGGTCTTATTTTCTGAGTACTCGCTACCTATAAACCTGACAATACTTATTAGTAGCTCGGAACATTGGGCTTTTTGAAATAGTGATAAGTGTTTTTCATCAGTTTTGTTTCATGAACCACACAATAAATAAATTAATTGAGAAAATGATCTTTTCATTCATTAGTTTTCATGAGTTGCGCCGCAGTATAAAATGATTTGTTGATGTAATTTCTTTACAACTTTATAAGTAAAGCAATGATAGCTGTTCTTGGTAGGCTATTATTATTGTCATGTCAGATAACTTTGGATATATATTGCTGTAATTGTGGCTAGGATAGTAGTAAATTAGACCAGATTGAATGGCTTAGAACCGATGTGGACTTAACAATAAAAATGAGGACAAGGAATCAATATCCGAATTATTTAGGTAAGAATATGATGAACCAATTTTGGTTTGGAATGTCTGTTATCGAAGGTACATATCCTGTGTTATAGAAACAATAGCGCCAAGCAGGCAGGCTTAGCAAGTCTTTTTGGTTTTTCAAATTTTCATAAAACCTGAAAATCAGGAATCAATAAGGGCCTGACAAATAAGCAGAATGGAAAATGGCATTGGTATCAATAAAATCCTGTCAGTTCTCAGCTGTTGAAGTACTGATACATGTTTCTAAATTTCTTTAGGGCCAACTCTGTGTATAGCACATATGACGCGAGTAATAGCAGTCATACAGACTCACGAGTTATACAGACTAGTACTAACTATGGCCTGCATAACTGTTTGTACATGCAAACCATATATTATTTTTGGGATATTCTGTATGCTCAGTAGCACGCCATAAATACACAGCTTCATAGTGTAACCCTTAGTCCACATTACATAATCAATTACTAGATATGTTATAATGAATCTGATAGAACAATGGGTTGAGGCTCAGTCCTGGTTTTTGTTTTATTATGCTAGATTGTGTACAGGAACTGAGGTGCACCATTTTTTTTATTTTTAGTGTATATTTAAGCCAAAGGTTGCCGGTAGTATTTATAGCAGCCATGCAGTTATTTGGCATCACTACTGAACCTGACAATAAATTAAATTAGCTCAGCTTGAAAGGAAAAAGACAGCATTTTTCTTTTGGGTCCTGGCATAAGGAAAACCTCAGAAACGCCCCCATGTATTAAGATACAGTACTCCATTAATGGTGGTGTAAATTCCTTTGCAGTGACCAAGTATTGGCACTGCAGGGACAGAGTCTAAGACTCTAAAAAAACAGAAAAAATATCTGTCAGAGTTCAAATGGCAACAACAGAAACTGACGGATAAACATTAAAACAGAGCTGACAATCTGCTGCAGTTCAATTCAGACAATTTTATGAATCCCACTAGGAGTAATTGGTTTTGAGCACCTTGTACACAGAGACATACAAAAACATACAGACAGACAGCACACAGAGAGGCTAAATGTGAAATAAAATCTAGACATAAAGTTGATAACTAACCTTTATAAAAGTTCTTATTAAAAAAATATTCCCAGCAAAATATCAGTGACATACAGCATGAAAAAAAGAGCATCCAAGCAGCATTGTAATCCCCTTGCAGATACTTGATTTTTGGTGGGACTTGAGGGACACTGACACAGGCTGAAAGAAAAAGAAAAAGCTCAGCAGCAGAACCCTACGCTGGCACATTAGGCATAAAACTGCCACACTCATCTGGATTCACAATGAATGGAAAGAGCAGGGCAGCCAGGTCATTGCCTATAGGAGCCTTTGTTTTCCATTACAGTCCGCCGTATGTGTATGCGTGTGTGCGAGTGTGTGTACAGTAGCAGTGCTGCTAGTTTGTTTTCAGGGCTGTGGCCTGAGGTTCATCTCTGTGTGGCTAATCAGCAGAAAATGACAGGCTGTGACCGGGGAAGAACCTTCCACATACAGAATCCATGCGTGGTTGTTGCAGTGCTGCAGTTTAGCCAGTTTAGGAACTTTTCTAAGCTGTTTGTGAGTGTGTGTTTTGGGTGGTGAATAGCAGCATTGTTTAGAGTACAAACACTAACCAGAGACAGAGAATAAACATGGCAGGGGAGAGGCTTTCACCTTCTAATGGAGATGCTGCAGAAGAGCCAGTACAGATATGTGCCATAATATGAAATAGGCTTTACTGTTTGTTCCAGCATAGAATGGACATTACTTTGAACTATTTTGAATTTAGCCTAACGGAGTAGTTGAGATGGTCACTTGTCTTTGCAGGACCATCAAACTCTGCTGTCATGTCTGATGTTGAAATACGCAGAGCAGAGGACTGATATTTATCCATCAGCCGTGATCTGTAGCGCAACTTGGATTTCACCACGGAAGAAATTTGTTCGTACACATACATGGCGCCAAGCAAAATGAGCATCCTCTGCGTGTGCCTTCGCAGGTTCGGAATTGTGTTCCCTTCAGTGAGCCATAGAAGTTATCTAGTGTGGATGTAGTGAACTTTAGCTTGAGAGCATGGTCACACTCAATATTGGTAATTTCTATTCATGCACCCAGGGGTGTTTTCTTGCTGTCAAATGAAAGGGGAGACGACACCAGCGTCTGGTCTCAGTTTTTTTCTGTTTTCAATTGCTCCACTGATAGGAATTTTAAAGTAACGTATTGTTAGCCGGGCAGCAGTTGGTATAGCAACAGTGCTGTCACTTTGACCAGTCAAGATTGCGTTGTATTTCCACTGTCGCGTATATGCTGAGAAAAGCCAGGACTTCACTGTTGATCCATTTGTCCATGTTTTCTTCCATTCTTTACAATACGGCTGTTGTTTATCTTTTGTGTTGTCTGCTGTTTACCTGGCTAATGGGTTTTTAAAAATGGCAGTTGCCAGTACTGCATTGCCTGTGTTCCACCAAACATCGTACACATTAGGGCTGTACCCAAATATTCGGATATTCGAATATTCGTTTCTATGGGTAGGTATTCGTTATGAAAATTTGGTATTCGATATATGTTTTTTATTTACTTTTTTTTTTTTCATATTTTTTTGGTGCTAAATGTAGTCTTTTTGTTGGTGGTAAATATAGGTTATCAATAAAAATCAAAACTTTTAAATTGCATTGTTAAAAATGTGAAAATATAGTATAGCCTACCAACAGAGCTTGTGCGCACGGCACGCTTGAGCGCATCCGTCTGAGGCTATGGATCAATGCCAAGTTTTACCACTTTATCACTATTCCCTCTAACTTGTAGCTGTTTTTTCGTTATCTTTTGAATTTAATATGAATTATGGAACTGTTTTTGTCAACGTTTGTTTCCTCCGTTTTGTACAATAAATTATTGTGTAAAGTTTCAACAAGTTTCTTTTGGAGTGCGTGATACAAGTGTGTTTTGAAAACGACCGCGGACTGTCACCTGCTCAACGCATCAGTACCTTCGGATGCCATGACAGTAATAGCCTAATGATTATAAGAATAATGTCAAAATATCATTTACAGATGGATTTAGCAGACGATCACTGCTGCCCGACCCGCAGGTCCATTTGCGGGTCCCGCGAGTTACGGGTCGACCCGCGCATCACTACTCGGCTCAGACTATAAAGGCTGTACACAACAGTAAGGTTATAGACATTATATTCTATTCAGGCCGGCAGAACCAGCAGCACATCGGCTCTACAGTGCACGGCACTGCTGATTAACCATTTTATTGCAGCACAGAGTGTCTGCCAGCAACCAATTACTTGCAGAGGCTTCCTACAACTTGTTTCAACGGTTCCGATTTAATCAGAAGACAAATTAAACAGGATGACTAGCCAATGTGAAAATCAAAAGAAAGCATAGAATAGTACTGAAGGAGACTGTTGTGCCATCACATTTTTTTGTGGTTTGAGAGCAAAGATCCGGTCGCCGCTGTGCAAAACTCCGCAATACAATTAGGTCCGAAAACACCCCGGAGTCCGGGCCAGAATTGATAAAAACAACACATTAATAATGTAAATAACTGTAACCGCTTAAATGCAAAGTTAACTGTATACTGACACCACTTACACACATAAAACGGCACTGGTCAGATAGCTTTCTAGAAGAAATGTTTATATTTCAACCCAAACATTAATCGTTTTCCTAAATCTTCAGGGCTACCGTGCTTAAATCCCTGAAGTCAAACTTCTCGCATCAGCCATAAGACAACAAGATCCTTTAACAAAAGTATAAAATTCAGCTAAACAATTCTCCCAGACAAAAAGTTTTTTTGCCTGTCACACATTATTAGCTTAAGCATATTTACATTGCATGAATTAGCCTAGCAGCTAGCAGAGTTTTTCCTCATTGCTTAACAAATTACATATATTATTCATATTTTTTCTTACTCACAGTTGGTTTGAGTCACTGCATCTCCTAACAGAACAGCACGGTTGACTTTCAGCCTGCATGCACGGTTTTTCAGCCAAACATTGTTGAAACAGAGCAGCTGATGTTGCTGCGATGCTGCAAGTAGTTAGCAAGTGAGAAGGCCGGCCGGCAGGTAACGCAACGTTGTCTTTTATCTCATAATGGCATTGCTCACGTATGTTCTGTTTGTTGACCTGTATTTTCTGCAAAATAGAAAATATTTCCACACTGCTGATTTATTCCCGAGTGAGTAACGTTATCCTCATTGTCTTTCTCTTGGCTGCTTGCTGTCTGCTTGCTGCTGTTTGACGGTGACACAGAACTTCAAAGTGTAGGCATAACCTTAAGATAAGACCTAAGAAAGTCGCTTAAAACAGCGTTCTAAAAACGATTGTTCTTAGTTCTTGCAGTGCGGACACAACAAAAATGTTCTCACAACTATGAAAACGTTCCTCTGGTTCAAAAACGCCTAAAGTTGTCCCCTGGAACTACATTATGTATATTGGAATATGAAGGTGTATTTATCTTGTGCAGTCAGCCTTAACAAATCAACATGTTCAGATACATAATGAATCGACTGAATACATTTACAGGGATGTTTTGTTCCCACTGAGTAACCATCAGGTATGATTTATTTTTTTGTTCTCAGTGCAGCATATCTTCCTGCTGTTGTCTACAGGTAACACAGAAACACACTCAGTCTCGTGTCGTTGAACAGCAGCTTTAACAGCAGCTGTAAAGAACAATTTCTGTACAATCAGGTAAAAGGAAATAAAAACAGCCTGTAGAATCATGTCATGATGAGTCTTTATTTATCAAGATGATGTTTGCACAGTAAGCTGCAGTATTGCTATGTGACGTCCAGGTTATGTGGTGTTTGGGCAGCGCTGTAACTGGATACTCAGAGTGTTAGTGGTTTGTTTTCTGGTGCCTAAGGAAACAAAATGTAATCTGAAGCCAGGATGGGCTGGCTGGATTGCTGGTTGGATGTACCCTTCCCCCATCTCCCTTAAACACACACACACACACACACACACTGCACACTGCTACATACAGCAGCCATAAAGTCTCCTATAGGCTCGCAGGCTTCCCAGATAACCCTGGGAATACATTAGGCTCTACTACTCGACAGCTGCTGTGGTTTCCTGCAGGACCCTGTCAGACCTGAATGGTGTACTGTGCTACGCTACTTCTATTCTGATTGCATGCTGCGATGGAATTTGTATTGTAGAGGCTAATATTGCTAAAAACACATCATGTCTTTTTAGAAATAATCCTGACCACCATCTTGATCTCACTTCTAGGCAGACTTTGGCCTTTGTTGGGCTTACACTTCAACTTAATGGTGGATTCTATGACTTATCTTTTGTATGCTTTGTAGAGAAATCAAAACGCAGTACCTGATTTTCTGAAAAGTCTTATTATAACCAGTCCGCAAATGTTTTCCGCAAAGATTTATAATATAAAAGAAATCTGACAGTTGTTTCAGAACAAAAATTATAAGACCACTGACAGCATATTAAGTGATGCTTTCACTCAGGTGTAGCAAGGGTTTATGTTGATGTCGCACCTAAAGATAACAGTTATCTTTGTACAGCCTGGCAATATGTCAGAGCAGAGTGAGCAACAAAAACAGTTGGGTAGCTTTGACAGATTGGTATCAAACGTGTAGGGTTAGGTACTGTGAAGCCCCTTTCCCATTGCTCAAAACAACACAACACCTGCTAACACCTGGCTTTTCTATTTGATGGGAAAGGTTACAATCTGCAGTCACTCTTAGGACAAATGACTCTGCAGTAGTTAGGGGTATTTATCAGCTCCAGCTCAGATCAGCCTTAATTGGCAGCCATAGAAATATGACACCTGGATGGACACGCTAATTGTCACCTTTTTTGCGGCGAGATGCAGTGACAGGCTGCCACAAAATACTGTCTCGCTCCAAGCAGTGCTTGAACATCGTTCAAAATTAGTTTGCACAACGTTTGAGAGAGAAACTGAATATGTAACGGATATAAAAAAAAAAGAAATAACCACCTTAACATTTTTACTAGCCTCCATGTTGCTTTCTACTATTTACTAGCCTGTTTTCCAGCCTGTCATTGATGTCGAATGTGACACACCAGAAAGCAAACAAACAAAACACACACAGAAAGGTATACTCGTGGGGCGTCGGTAGCGTAGTGGATAATGCCGGCGCCCCATGTACAGAGGCATTGCCTTGCTGCAGCGGCCGCAGGTTCGAATCCGGCTCGTGACCCTTTGCTGCATGTCAGTCCCCACTCTCTCTCTGTCTCCCCATTTCACGCTCTGTCCTGTCAATAAAGGCAAAAAAGCCAATAAAAATAATCTTTAAAAAAAAAAGAAAAAGAAAGGTATACTGGTGTACTGTAGAGCCATGTATACAACTCAAGCCTATTGGCAATGGAAAAGGAGTCTATTGCCTATTTTTAGCAGGTTTTCCTTTGCTTAAAAAAACCCTTCATACGCGTGCTAATTTTGGTGGGATAGGGGTATTTATGATGATATGCTAAATGAATAGCAATGATTTGGCCTTTTAAAAAAATGATTTGCGTTTACCCCTGATCTTTGATATCATCCCCTGATAAAGAGACATTATAATTGCCAGCTATGCTGAACTGCCTTTGGGTTATCTGAACAGTAAAACCGTAGTCTTTTTTTTTAGTAAAACATTCAGTAAGAAAGCAGCCCAGACTGACTGTGATTGTGTCCTGAATATGGAATGAATAAATTGCAGCCTGTCTGATTGCTGTTATCTCCTACACCATTATACAGCCCCTGTGCTCTCAGCTGCTCTGAATGAAATGTGCTCCTCGATGATTTGGGATTGAGGAGCTGATCAAATATGGTATTGTCTTAAAGATTCAACCTGGCACTTTGATTTTAACATTTACAGATACTTGGTATTTCTTCAAATGTTTTCTCCTGTTCGGATGGAAAGCCTCCAGTATAGGGTTAAGACCATTATAGGATACTAATAAATACTGCTACTAAGAGTTGAACACAGTGTGCATTTTCATACATTTCCTTTGCGAAGCTTCATTGAAAGAATCTTGTCAGTCCAAGTCATATTTGGACCCAGAGCTGTCCTGTGTATTTTTGAGCACTGCTGTCAGGGAATACTGGCCCGGCCCTCTAACGAGACTGTTTTACCAAAGAATGTGAGGGAAGCTATTTTGGTGTAGCCAGTAATGAGGAGGTTGTGCTTGTTCAGTTTGGAACATCTCCCAAATGGATCGAGCAACTGTAGCTCATGCGTGTCCATCTAGTTTGGCTGTATCTCTTCTTTTGAGTAGAAGACGAGATCTCACACACTCCTGCGGTTTATATCCTGCTTATTTCAGGCAATGGGACACAAGCCGAGTGCAGCTTCTTGCTGTCCATCCCCTGAGGTGAACCTGTAATTGTTGTGTCGGAGTAAGACGGGGCCGATGGAATGTTGCCTTACCTGTCTGCAATGATGTGTCTGTCTGCAGACCTCACTGACACCAGTTGACCCTGAAATGTAGTACACTTAATCTTGTCATCATCAAATTCATTACATTAACATGGTTGCTCTGTGCCAGTGGGACACTACAAGGGGATGAATGACAATAGGCATGCTTACAGTTTCTCTACTTGAATTTCAAACAGAGTCCCTGTTGTCCTCAAGAACAGTTTGTTCTCTCTAAGCAACAAAAAGAAAATCACTTCAAAAACAAATTTGTAGTGAAGCCTGATTAATAATATATATTGAATACTGTGATGTGTGCCATTGTCCTCAAGGCAGTGGCTTCTGTGACTACTAATAGTATAGACAGACACTTAGATTATTGGATGAGCTGTCATAGCTACTAAACCCCCATAGCGTTAGCCCAGTCCCTGTCCTTATCAGTTGTTTCCCTCTTGGCTGTCTTGTCTCATTCTATTGTCCTGTGCTGTTATATGTTGTCATGTTCTCCCAGTCCTGTCTTGTCTTGTTCCAGTCCACCCTGACCTGTTCTCTCATCTCTTGTCTGCTCCTGATCTCCCCTGTTCGGCCCCAGGATGTACTTTTACATTCACTGAACTAACCGGTAATGTGTATTACCAGGCATTGTAAACATAACCATGCTGCCTGTAATTCTTCTTCGTGCCTATGTTAATAAGCCATACTGGTATTTCTTCTTTTGCCTAAGTAACAGGGTTTATACTAGATCTTTTTGCAGTGAGGGATGGAAGTGAGTGTTGTTTGATCGTGTAGAAAAATCATTATAAATGATGCGTTTTTTGAAGGCTGAGCTCTGCTCTTATCTTTTAATGCTTGGAAACAACTTAAATTGTAAAGGCCATGGACTGTCTATACATGTCTTATCTACTCACACACTTAAACTTTTATGCAAGATGCATTTATTAATAGGAAACTACTGGAGCTGAAATGGTTAGTCAGTTAATTGAAAGTGATTTATGAACTGAAAGAAAATTAATATGCAAGATAAAGATTCATTGTTGCAGTCATTTTTCTGAAAAACAAAAAAAAAAGCGTTACAAGTTACAGTAAAAATATTTTTCAGCTCCAGCCCTAGAAGCTATTGCGTTGTTGCATTGCTTGTTCCTTCATGGCGTTGTGATGTTTTTTTTTGCAGTGCATAACCTATTAGATGATTCAGAGGAGAGATTGCTGTACATTCTGTATCATGTCTGCTTCACTAAACAGAGCTTAATACCCTTTAACAATGAGTAACCTGGTTTTGTATTTCTTATTTCATCTATAGCTTACTGTTTTTGGTAGCTATATTTGGTCATATACAGGCTGCTTTTCTCAGCTTGGTTCATTTTGTCTTTAAATTCGTCTTGATTTTAATTCCTGGTAGCACTGAAAAGGGCTGAAACGCACTCTGGCATATTCAGCCTGGCATTGTGCTGTTGGTGCATGACTCACTGGCTGGCTTTCTGATATTACAGAAAGACTGAGAGAGACAGAGAGAGTGAGAGAGAGAGAGAGAGAGACAGAGAGAAGGATGGAGAGAGACAGAATGAGGGAGAGATGGGCAGATGAAGGGAGGAGAGAGAAATGTTTCAGAGCTGAAGTAAAAGAGAGGGTGAATGTTATTTGAAAAATGAAGAGAAGGAGAGAGAGACTGAGAGCTGTGTACTCTCATTAGTCGTTTGGTTTTCTCTGGCAGAGAGAGAACGAGAGCAGAGGAGGAGGGAAAGAGAACGAGAGAGAGAGAGAAAATGGGAATGTGAGAGAGACTGAGAGAGAGGGGTTTCTTTCTCCTCTGTCTGGCCTCTCTCCCATAGCAACAGTGGCTTAGCCACGTGAACGCCAGTTCCTTTGAGTTCACCCACTGCACAGAACTTAACTCCTTCAGTGCTGGATTACAGCACAATACAACAGCACAGAGCCAGAGAACAGCAGAAGAGCCCAGACAGAATAAACATACAGAAGAAGTATGATTTACCTGATTCCACCAAGTGAACTGGGCTGGATTTATTTAGATCTGGTTTAACTGGAGTACCTTGGTGTAAATGGTATTAGAACAGAATAGAATGAGTACAGACAGTGTAGAAACAAAATGTGTAATGTATAATTATGATTACTTTGGTGTTCAGTGACTACACAGCACTTAATGCCTCAACTTCCAACAGAATATAATCATAAATTGCAGAGTAGAATATCGTCATAGGGTACAATTAAAGAGTGAAATAGAATGTTTTCTTATAGATTGGATTAGAATACTGTCATATAGAGCAGAATAGAATATTGACATATAAAGTGGAATAGACTGCTAACATATTGTTGAACATGAGTTGAACAGAATCCTGTTCTATAGACTGGAATAGAAGAACATCGTGCACAGTGGAATAAGATATCACATATAGAGTATAATGGCACTCTGTTTTGTTCCATATTCTATTTTATTGCATTCTATTACACTATATTTGAGTATACCGTCACATAGAGTTTAATAGAATGTAAATATACAATGGAATGCAGTAATGTCACAGAGAGCAAAATAGAATACTGCTCCATAAAAAGGAAAAGAATACTTATAGAGAGTGGAATAGAGTGCCGTCACTTAGAGCGTAATAGATTGACGTCATATAAAGTGAAGTAGATTATGTCATATGTCATATATACTATACCATATGTGTATATATATATATATATAATGCAGTTGTACATAAAGTGGAATAGAATGTCATGCCAGAATGGAATAGAGTGCCAGTGTACATANATAGAATGCCGTGACAGAGCGAAACACAATGCAGTTGTACATGGAGCAGAATAGAATGCTGTGACAGAGAAGAATAACATGCCTTTCCACAGAGCAGAATAGAATGCCGTGGTACATAAAGCTGAATAAAATGCCATGACGGAATGAAATGGAATGCAGTTGTACATAAAGTGGAATAGAATGTCATGCCAGAATGGAATAGAGTGCCAGTGTACATAAGCGGAATAAAATGGGGACATATACGTATAATGGAATAGAATGCCTTCTCATTGAGCGTAATAGAATGCCTTGTCAGAGTGGAACAGAATTCCATTGTTTTTACAGCGGAACAGGATGGGGCCTACACAGTGGAATAGAATGCTGTGGAGTAGAATATCGTCATATAGAGCAGAATATAATATTGTCATAGATGGTTGTCATGTAGAGTGGAATAGAATACTGTCACAGAGTGGAATAGAATGTTTTGGAGTTGAATAAAGTCATACAGAGAGGAACAGATTATTCTCATAGATAGCTGTCACATAGAGTGGAATAAAGAACCGTCATATAGAAAGGAAGAGAACGTTGTCATATAGAATGAAATAGAGTCCATCACACAGAATGGAATAGAAAGCAGTGGAGTAGAATACTGTCACATAGAGCACAATATATTCTTGTCATAGAACGCTGTTATGAAGAGTGGAATAGAAAAGTACCATTTAGAGTAGAATAGTTTGCAGACATATAGAGTGGAATTGATACAGAACAGTGAAATGATTCCACTGTTTGGTGTAGGAATGAAACAGTGGAATGATTGTTGACTGGAGCCAGTGTGGGACAAAATGGGTTTCTGTGGGTTTCCTGACTCCGCTGCTCAACTTCGCTCTGTCAAAGAAATGCAAACAGAGAAATCAAACCTCTTGGCCAAGGCAAAGTTAAACTCAATTCAGTTACTTTACTGTCATCTCTGTATACCAGAGACAGTTTTGCTAAGGCATGTTTGAAAGCACAGTACATACATACCCACAGTCATCTACAGTAACTAAACTGTTTGATTATTAGCTCAAACTGTGACTACCAATAAAACCTCTTTAAATCACAAATCCTTTATACACAGCTTGTGAATAATACTATCAGTGTGTATCTGCAGGGACAAAGTAGAGCTGAAAATAAAAATATGCAGAATTTTTGATTGTGTATGCAGGTTAACTTATGACCATTGACTGGAGATCCTACATCAGTTCCTATCTGTGTGTAACTGTGTCAAAAGCTCCGTAGTCTACTGCTATTCTGAATGAGAAGGTCTCCCATCTCAATTTCACCACAGATTGAAGCAGAAAAGTGAGAGAACTCATTTTTGTCTTTTTTCTTTCTCTCCTTGGTCACTGCGTTTTTTTTGTTTAACAGCCAGCCAATTCATTCCAGATGGTATAGAGTTAACTCTCCTCTCCTCACATGTACTCTCAACATGTATAAATGCTACCTGAACAATTTTAACAATCGGCCTAAATTACTACACACCATAGGAAATAATAAAGAATGTAAAATGTGGACACAGAGATTCAGATATGAGGATTTTCTTCATTTCTCACTTCAGTAATATTGCCAGTTGAAAGTCCGTGTTGTATGACTATCAGTCCTTATACATCAATGTGATTAGATGTGGTGGCCTATAACTTTCTTTTGACACTGTATAAACTACATGAATTATTATTTATTAATAGCTATTAGTAGTTGTACAATATGGAATGTATTGGGAATAATCATAGTTTACAGTCCTGCCCCTGTGGAGTTTAATTAATAAAAACATTGTGCTTTTGCATTGTACAATAACTCTTCATTACGTTGTATTACTTACAATACAATATTTAGATTCATTTGTCAGCTATATCTTGGTTTTAGTCTTGATCAACTAGAGTAGTTTTTCTAATTACTATAAAGATATTCTGCTTGTATCCTAATCATGTCATTAGCCAAACACAGACTATTCTGATAAAAAGCACAGTATTCATGATGAGTATTAAAATTAACAAGGCTGCAGCACCTACACAGTGCATGGACTGCTGAGTACTGCAGTGTTTATTGGCCTTGAAAACTCATATTGCTTTAACCGTGGTGTGAGTAGACTTGGTATTTGACGTGTCTCAGCTGGAATGTGCACCGCAATTAAACAAGTTAACTCTTGTTACCTGAGAAAGGAAAGATTCCCTCACACAGAACTCATCCTCTCATTGTCAGCACTCTCTCTGTCTGTTTCTTCCCTTTTGTCTCTCAGAGCAAATAAGCAGTGTCTCTCATTAGAACTGTGTAGAGCTGCAACGAATAAGGGTTTTCATTATTGATTTAAGTTTAATTGTTTTTACGTTAATTGAATAATTGTTTATCAGAAAATTTCAGAAAATTAAAAAGAATATGTCCATCACTTTTTTTTCCCCCAAAGTCCGTTTTGACATCATCAGCTTACCTGTCTTGTCTAACCAACAGCACAAAACCCAAAGATATTCAATTAACAATAAAAATAGCAGCATTGTATCATAGCTGAGAAGCCTGAACTAGACAATGCTTTTTTTTTTTTTTTCTTTTTTGCTTAATGCATGACTTAAGTGATTAATCACCTATCAAAACTGTTGCAGATATATTGTCTGTTTTATTAATTGATTAATTTTCTCAGCACAGATATTATTCCTCCACGGTGTTACACACAGAGCGTGTATACATGTGCACCACCTGGTAATGATCATGCTTTTGAAGTTTTCTGGTTTCGGGGACCAGGATAAGACTGTTGCCCTGTTTTTGAACCTGTGGCACGTAAACACCTTATCCTGGTTTCTGAACATTCTTTGTTGGTAGAGAACATCGTGGCTGAAGTGGTGTGAAGTCAAGACACACCTGCAGGCAGGTGAGCTGAAAGTTGGATACTGTTAAGGCCTGAACATACTCGGGCGTACTATTAGCGGAGAGGACTCCGCGAAGAATGTCCGCAGTCATTCAGGCTTTCATAGTCGAGCGCACTTCCGCGTTGTAGTTTCCTGTAAAAATATCTGTGAAAAATCCCCGCGATGTGAAAAATACATGCCAAGCAGTCACTGGTGCGCGGAGTGGAGTCCGCGCGGCCGTAAAATCTGAGCTTTGCGTGCACAGGGCTTGAGGACGTCCGCTTTGAGTCTGCGCGGACCTCTGCAGAGTCTGTTCCACATACGTTCCGCCCAAGTATGTTCGGGCCTTTATGATGGTACACTACCTCAAAAGATATCGATATTGAGCACCATTTTCGATAATACAGGGAAAAACTGACATTGATGGCATAAAATTTGAAATCTTTATTAATAGATAAATGTGACATGGCTATAAAGCAGTTCTTATAAAATGAAAATGAATTTTCTATTTTTGGTTAGTAGCAGATAACAGCAGAATGACTGTAGTAAACATTAACCAGTCCCTCCAGGATGTTGCAATTTTGGGATCACCATAGTTAAGTAAATTCAGCCATTACCGTGTGAATTCTTGCAACCTTGCAATTTTGTCCAATCACCGTAACTGTACTGCAAATTTGACAATTTAAATGGGTAAAATTTCATTTCTCATTTCATTGTAAACCTGCATACAGTGTATTAATTTGCTTAGCTCCTCTCTCTTTCTGTTTATCATTAGACTGCTGCTGCAGAACCAGAGCTCTGTGTTTGGGACAGAGTCACACACGCCAGTGACAGGGCTAAATTTTAAAATCACACGACAAATGTTACCTAATGGTTATCAAGAGAATTCACGACAGAGTGGAGCAGTTTTGGTGTCGGTGTAAGATAAACGGCTCTGTGTCGGATGTTAACCACTGCTGCGGGGCTTCTGCCCAGTGGTAAAATATGACAAGTAGGAATGACATCATGTTGTGCTGTGTTAGTTTGTGCTAACCTTGCAGACTTGTTTGACTGTGTGAACACAGCCTCCCTCTTTCATTCATTATATGACCAGTATCAAATTCTCATATTTTAAATAAAAGTGGAATATTAGTGTGCATGTAAACATAGTCAGTGTCAGTCCTCATGTCTTACTCTGTCATCATCACCTAGACTGATGTTTTACTCGGTGACCAAAACACTGTATACTATACCAATATACTTAAAATATACTTAAAGCATTGTTAGTTACCTTTTGTCACACAGCTATTTTGAAATCACTTGGCTATGAATGTAGCTTACTGTAACTAGGAGAAGTGGAAATAACTTTACAAACATCTGGGCAGCTAGTACAAGTTTAAAAAACATAGGCTGATGAGCCCTAATGTAGAACAGAAAATCTTACCTGTACATACCTGTCTATTATACATGTTGTCACGTGATCACTGGCTCTAATAGTTCCCCGTGATCACTGATGGTATAGTAGTAAGTATTGCCATTGTCACATGTAACATCTTTGAGCATTCAGTCAGCAGCAGCAGCCACAAAGTTGTACAGCTTGTCAGACAAGCAGACCAGCCACCCCCTCACCCCCCTGTGCCGTCACCTCACCATGCTGTCAGTCTGTACAGCAAAGTGCCTCTACTCAGCTCTCTACCGAGTCCACTTATATCACTCAGGCTACAAAGAAAAACAAACATGTAGACTTCAAATGTATGTGCACGCACATGCACTTATATACCGGTTTTTGTCTTTTAGTGTCGGAGAGAGAGGCCGAAAGAAAATAACAGAGACTGGAATAAAGCCCCAGTATGACACACCTTGAAACAAAAGTGTGTTGGGAGTGACTCTGAGCTCCGAACAGTTACACTCACACACCTCTATGTAGTGAGGCGTGGCTGTAGTAGTGGAATCCTGCAGTGTAATGAGGCTTGTGAATGGAGAGAGAAGCACTGTGGTGGCTTTATTTACATGCTGTGATTTCCAATCCGGGGGGGGCATCCTCTGAATCACATACAGTCACGGCTAGAAAATGTCTTTCAGGAGAACTCCATTTAATTTGTTAGACTTCAGGCTTGGCTTGTGCTTAATTTCTTTAATTTAAGCCTAAATGAAGCCTAATGAAGGCAGAGCTGTCATTACTATCCAAGGAGGGATATTCCCACAACCACTCAACTGCTCAACCTATCCACCATTAGGCAGACAGGCATATGTTTGACCCCCTATATGCCTTGCATTAAAATGTGTCTTGTATCCAGATATGATTTACTTTCACCTGGTATTAATGCGTCTCCAGTGTCTACTTTGAGATCTGATTACTCTGTTAAACAATTGAACGTCCCTCCTCTTCTTTGTGCAGATCAAAAAAACAGAACAAAAAAAATACACTTTCGATATGAATAGCCAAGTTTTGCCTGTATAATTGAACAAATCTGAAAACAGACAGTTGATCTCGTCTTGACTCCACCCATGACTGTCCTGAATATCCATAAGCTTTCTTACTTGTTTATTCATGGTAGTTTAGCTCACTAACTAGCTAATGGCTGCTACCTAGGTGGTTTGAACAGCCATTAATGATTATGTATTTCAGCCCATGTAGTTGTTGTATGTGGACTGAAAACCATAGACTGTATAAAATCATGGAGGTAGCCACAGTGATGTCACGCATTGTTTTGTAGACCCTTGTTTTTAGGCCTTGAGTTTGGCATTTTGGCTGTCGCCATTTTGGATCTTTTGGAGCCGGAAGTAACCATATTTGGATGAGAGTGTGGAGCTAACGCTAATGCTAGTGGTTAGCTTGGTTAGTGAAGTGCATTTACAGCTATGATTGACTGTGATAATGCTAATGCAATGCTAATTTTTGCTTGTGAACAACGGGTTAAAAACCATTAAAACAAAATGTACTTACAGAAAAAAACAAAGGTCTGACTCATTAGAGGGTCTCTCAGTACATGCAAATGCTGAACTTTTTGAGGCGACCAAAATGTTACCATCAACTTTCATTAACTAAAAAAACTACGGCTACACCTATAATCTGTCAATCTGGAGTTACACCATGATTGTGTTGCCTGACCACACCCTTATTTATCCATAACCTAAAGCCTTAATAACATTTTTACGAGTTGATTATATTAAAATTCACGCCCACGCAGTTGTTTTGAACAGGGAAATTTGCTAAAGAGATCAAAAAGTTTTTTGTACCAGGCTGAAAGGGGTTAATGTTTGCTGTAAAGTTGGCATTTTAACATGGGGGTCCGTGGGGATTG
The DNA here is from genome assembly GCF_006386435.1 of Epinephelus moara. NCBI lineage: Eukaryota > Metazoa > Chordata > Actinopteri > Perciformes > Serranidae > Epinephelus > Epinephelus moara. The sequence goes on along the minus strand of NC_065518.1, from coordinate 33,321,068 downwards.
ACTTGCTTGTGAGCCAGCCTCAAGTGGCCATTAGAGGAATTGCAGTTTTTGGCACTTTAGCAGTGGCTTCATTTTTTAGCCCTGGAGCTTGCCGCCTGTCGCAAACGCAATTGCATTTATACTTGTGGTTACAGTGCATCCCTGACTGGTCCCTGAGATGGTCTGGGTAATCAGATCAGCTTTTACACCTGTACTTTCATGTGATCAAGCACTATCCGATTTCAATCCAGTTACCCAAACTGCATTTAATGTCAGGTGTAAAGGGGCTCTTTGAGATCTCATTTGAGGAATCAGGTTGGTTGTTGAATTTTGGTGTTCTACAGCTGCTGCAGCCTGAAGAGGCATATTTTTCTGCGCTGCTGGAAATGTTACTTTTTAACTCACTGAAATGTCCTTACCTCAGCAGAAGTTCAGCCTGAGCTCAACCTGTCCTTTTGCATAAATATTAATCTGCAGAAGACATGCACTAGTGCAGTCCATGTTTAGTTTGTTCAATCTGACACAAAACCATCATGACTGAACTTTGTACAAACAGCTTTTTTATGAAATAGATTGTTCAAGTGTTATATGTAAACACTGTCGCTTGACCTTAAAATACCACAGTGCTCTCTGACATGTTATGTGTGCATGGGCTATACGTATGGTTGTGTATTTGTGTGTGTGTCCTGCGGAGGACAGTGGATGTAGTGGTGTGTGAAGTCCAAAGTTTCTGTTGACATTATAGCAGTACATTGTAACAGCTTCACTGACTGCACAGTTGCTTCTGAAAAGTCACAGTACATGGACAGTCTTCTCTCCTGCCTTTTCTCTTCTCTTTTGTTTTGTTAAATTGTATGGTGTTGGTATGTATGTATGTATGTGTATATATATGTGTGTGTGTGTATATATATATGTGTATATATGTATATATATNTATATATATATATATATATATATATATATATATATACATATACATACATATATATACATATATATATACATACATACATATATACATACATACAGAGAAAAGAAATTATGCCTCTCCTGGATTGAAATAGCATTTTTTTTGTAAGGGTAAGACTTTAGAATATTGTCTGGAATGTTATACAGTGGGAACATTTTGTTTTCCCTTTCCAATTTGTGTCCTTTCTCACTCTACCCACTTGGTTTTTGGGTTTAACCAGAAATAAGCTGCTGTTGCCAGTTCTGTTTATGTGTCTTAAATCTTGTTTTACACAGCAAAATATAAATATAGCTTTACAAAACCTCTAGCTCCTAAAGTGTGGAAGCACAGAAGCATTCAGCACAAAGGTCACTAAATATAAAGCAGTCCACCTGAGTGTGATATGTTGTCTCTGCAGTGTTGCACACGCCGGCTTGTGAGACTCTTGTGCAGCCTTGACAAAGGCCAGTGAGAGCAGAGATGTAACACGAGATTGTTCCTGGAGAATCTAGGGCAAGGTTCCTTCTGCACACATGTGTCGGTCTGTGTGTGTTCAGCTTGCCTGACTGCTTCCAAGTGTGCATGCATATATTTATTATGCGTGTGCACATTTACTGGCTCTGTGATGGGATTTGTCAGCAAATGTGTATGTTGGAGAGAGCACTGCTGTGTGAAAGTATGGGTGTATGTGTTTTAGAACAGGCGTGTGTATGCATGATAACTTTTTGTCTGTGTGTGTAGTCATACTTGGTTTTGTGAATGCTTGCTGGCTGTGTGTGTGCTCTCATGTGTTTGTGTGTCCCAGTGTAGCAGATGAAGGCAGGGAGGGGTGTTCTACTGCTGGATCCATTGATTGGTTCCATACAGACTGAAACTTGACCTTCACAGCAGATGTCTGTAAGGCTGCCAAAGTCATGCACGCACACACAGACACACACAAGACAGACTACACAACTCTACCCTTATTATGTTGCTCTTGTTTACAGTAAGTCTGTTTCTTAGTGTTTTTAAATCTATATGTCTTATAACCCTGTCTTCATCTGTGTGCAGGGTTTACTATACATTTATTTATTTGTGGTGGCCTGCCACAATATCAACATTGCCCGCCACAAATTGATTTTCTATTTTTGGAGGTGCATGCTTTTGCTCTCTCTCACTGTCCCTCTTTCTCAAACACATTGACAACGGACCTGTCAGCATCTGTTGTTTTTCCAACATACTTTAGATGAACCTAGCTGCATTCCCATGGAAACAGGTCATGCGAAATATGACAGCTACATTAGTTTGGAAAATAGAGATGTGGAGCATTGAAATAGTTGAATTTACAGTTTATCAGACCACAAAGAAACTATAATTAGCTAACTAGGGCACCACAGTCCCTCCACTAGTGGCAACACTGGGCCTAAAGGTGGATTTAAAGTTGTGCATCAGCTCTACGCCTACACACATGGCCTACGCCATTTGCTTTTGGCCTTAAAAGATAGAAACAATACATGAATAACTATAAAAAACTGTAACCAGTTAAGCGCAGTTAAGTTTGGAAGAGAGGTGAATATGTCTTTGAGAAACTCAAGCATGTCCAGTTGCTAAGATTGCAGTTAAGTTTACTTTAAATGGATTTAAAGGTCATACACAAAACAGTTGTTAGTGGAGTGAGATGCACGACCCGGTTCGTCGTGTTTCCTGAGGATTTTATCTCAGAACAGCGTTGTTTACATATGGTATGTGCTTTGTTTGTTGACTTGTCTTTTCTCTGAAATCCAAAACATTTCCACACTGCTGATTCATTCCCAAAAGCGGAGTAAATAATTGTCTTTTTCTTGGCTGCTTGCATAATCTGCCCAGTGCTAACATTGTATAACAGTGCGCAGACAATGGGACTTTCAAAAAGAAAGATGTATTTCAAACATAATGATATGGTGCAATGTTTTAACTTTGCATCAATAATATTGGATCATTGATCGCTGAATCGATACATTGATCCAGACTGATGAATCCTTACACCCCTAGGTCTAACCTATGTAAAGGCAGTAAGAGTCAGCTACAAATAGACTACAAAAAGAACCTAATTCTGTGGGAAACATTGGTGTGTGTGTGTGTGTGTGTGTGTGTGTGTGTGTGTGTGTGCGTGCGTACACCGTTTGTTTGATAACACCAACTGCAACAGACTCAAATATAAAGCATGCATGGAAATAATGTTCCAGCTTTTTCAGCATTGCTGTGTGTTGCAGAGTGCAGTTGGAGCCACATTAAGGCCAGTGCAGCACAGTGTGTCACCTTTCTGTAGTATTTCACAGCTCTCAGACAGCTTTAGCATGATGGAGAGAGAGAGAGAAAAAGACCATTTTCAAAGTGTCTGCAGGGCATACTTGTTATTTGTGATTCAGAAATGAGAAACACCATTAGGCATAACCAGTGTCGATTGTTTAGATGTTAGATGTTGTACATGGTGTATTTTTTTTCATAAGCACACAGAAATGAAACATCTTTATGCAAGTCTAGTATTTAGATGGACAACTAGAAAATTCATTAATACATTAGTAGTACCACTACCACTACACCACTTCTGCTGCTACTATCACTGCTACTGATATTGGCTCTATGACTATTACGCTGCTTTATTGCTTATACTGTTTTTTTTTATTTTTTTACATTTAGGCCTACATTTTGTACATTTTCCATATTTATTTAGCCTAGCTGCTGTGTCATGTTATTTGAAATGCCTTTTTGCAGGGATGTTTTTGGCTTACAATAGTCAATTTTTCCTCAAACATATCAGAATCAGGCTAAAAAAACCTCACCATTTATAATTTTTGAGTAACTGTAGATTGTAAACTTCTTGAAACTATACTGACACTATGCGGAGTAGTAGCTTAAATCCTGTAGGAACAATTACTTTCAAACTATTACTGGTACAGCCATTAATATGATCAATTACGTTGTTGCAAATGTTTCCACTACTACTGCTGCCATTGTTGTTTGAGTGCTGCTGTCACCATAAAGCCAGGCTGTAATCTTGATTCAGTTGAAAACCGGAGAATGATAGGAGACGTGGTGTGTGTGCCCACATACACTCCTTCCACCACAGTGTACACACTGGCTGGGCCTCTCTACCTGTACTTAAAGTCTTATAGTAATAGTTTTCCTGAATGGTTTATTGATTCATGTTCATTGGCAGTGAAGCAGAGATAAAGTCCACAGGGTTTGCATGGCCATTGACTGCCAACCAGGAAGAAAACGGTCACATTTTAGAATAGTAACTGTGGAGGACTGTAGTGAATGAGCACATACACTCCTTCACACTGATAGCAGTCATTATTAAGCTTCTAGTGAACACTGATTGCAGACTGTTCGGCACTCTGAGCTTTCCATCAACATGAAACCTACTCACCTACTTTCTTATCAACTGTTACAATTAGGGCTGGGCCATAATTCAGTATTGTCAGTTATTAACTCACATTGGGAAGGAAATCTGATATGATGATATGTTATCATCAATACGGTTGTCCAGTCTTAATAATTTCAACCAATTTGTTTATCATATGGATTCTATGATTTTAAGATTTGCCCAGTTCATTGCATATCTGTTGAAAATCTGTTTGATTATTACTCCAGTAATTGGATATTCTTTGTAATAGTGTAATTTGTGTGACAACAACCATTTCGCTAATTACAGTAGATGAAAAACCCATACTTGGTAATGGGATTTCCAAAATCTGTTTAAATAAAATGAAGTTGTGGTGAGCACTAGACACCAGATAAGTGACGTCAATACCATGTGCCATTGCTTCCTGACTTATAGAGTTTGACCTTGCTGTCACTAGCCTGGTGAAGACAGTGAGCAGCATGATTCAGTGTTGACTTTTGTTATGTGAATAAGGATCCTGTACAGATGGATTTAGTGGGTAGAGAGAGCCAGAGGGGACAGACACACACACACACACACACACACACACACACACACACACACAGGAGGAGAAGAGGGATTTACCAATGAAGAGAGCGCAGTCTGTTATCTCCACATGATTCTGGGCTCAGTACACTGCCTGGCTGCTGCTGGGGAGAACCCCATACTATTGCATGTGTATGTGTGTGCTTATGTGCATGTGTACTTTGAATTCATTGAATGCAGATGCATCTCTTACCATGTCTTTAAGCTGTGCATACTCATAGAGGTTTTCTAAACTTTACTGCTGATGTTCTTACTGGCAGTGAGTCAGATTCCAGCTGTTTACCAGATGGAAAAATTCAGTCATGTCCATTGGATGAGACAGAGCACTGACAGCTCCAAATGACAATAGTTTGAGCTAATTCACCTTTTCTGTGAGTTGGCCACACTATGAAATCAAACTCTTGTCTGTTGTCTTTTAAATACACTTATCTTCTGTGTGGTTTTGCTCAGCTAAAGATCTTATTGAAAAAAAGCTTTGTATCATATGGGTATTTGAAAAGGTAGGTCATGAATTATGTTACAATGTGGTGGTGTGGTCCGGGGGGGGGGGGCCTTACAGCCAGGCTCCACCGACTGCAAACGTAAGCGTCACGTCAGCGTAGCGTCACGTCAGCGTAGCGTCACGTCAGCGTAGCGTCGCAGCGTATTCATTTGGGCTCCACTGACTGCGTACAGAAGCAAAACGTAGAGAAGCCAGCGGGGTTGTTTACCGTTTGCTGAGCTGAGAGGCTGCATGGAATGTTAAAGCATTTTCCACCTAAGTTATTACATATATTTGAGTTATCTACAAGTTTACTGTACTGTTTGTCATCAACTCGCTTTCAAATGTCCGCCACGGACATTTACACAATGTCACGGATAAACATGGGTAAATGCATGAAAAAAAATCATCACATATCACCTCTGATAATGGTTCATTCATTTAAAAACACATTGTGCTCGTTTAGCACACTATTTCATGTAGTTTTTATCTGCTGGAGGGTCGCGTAGGGGAGCGTAGCGCGACAAAAATAGAAGAGCCGCGTAAAATAGAGAGTTGTCGCGTGACAGGCGGTGGTTGACGCGCCGCTCCCGTTGCCGGTGCAGCCGCTGTAACTGATTAACGGGGGCGAGCTGCTACGGGACTCGCGCTGCAGTTAACACTACTAACAGCGTGAGTTAATGTCTCTGCACATGTTGAGCTTCCAGCTATGTTAATACAGACACAGGCTAATATAACATGATGAGTTAGAGTTGTTCGGACCACTTTTGGACTTGTTTGCCCACATATTTGTATCGAGAGGTCTTTGGATCCGTTCTGCTACTATGTCTGCTTCTTCTTCTTCTTCTTCTTCTTCTTCTTCTTCTTCTTCTGCTTCTTCTTCTTCTTCCTCCTCCTCTTCTTCTTCTGGCGGACCAGGTGCGTTAAGTGCGTCTTTACGATGCATACTGCCACCTATTGCACCGGAATTGTAACGACAAGCTACATTCACAGACAGCGAGTCCCATTATAATGTGTTTATGAGCGAGGTCGAACAGGTAGCGCCAAAAGCAGAAAAATCTATATGTGGCGGAGATAATTTATTCGTGGCGCACCGCCACAGATAAATGAATGTATGGGAAACACTGATGTGCAAAAAAGAGAGGGAACATAAACACGAATTCTTTACCAACCAAGTTTGGCCCTGATGAGCTGTATCCTACACAACTTGATACACTGGAGACTGTGTTAAAATTTAGCTTTAGTATTTAACATGAACAACTAAAACAGACAGACAGAACAGTTAGCTAGTGTAGATTTTTTTTTTTTTTTGGGAGGAGGGTTTTTGAACATGTTAATATTTGAATATAAACGTACCATTTGAGGTCATCCTTAAAGTGCGATCACATTAGACTTCTGTTCACTGAAACGGCCCCGAAAAAGGATATAATAACTAAATCTTGAGCAGAACACAAACTGCAGACAGTGAAAAAGTTAATGGCACATTGTTACTATGGCTTTACTATTAATGTTCACCTGTGTGAATATGCTGGAGACTCTGCTCACAGTTAACACATTTTATTTCAATTAAAATAAATCAGCAAATATTAGCAGGATTGAAGTTTATTATGATCATACCTTAAAGCTAGAATAGGCAGTTTTATTTTGCTGTTATTGGCCAAAATTCCCATAATTACCTTTGATGTCAATGATTAACCACCATACCATTTTTGATCGGTTACACATGTCGATCTATCGGTTCATTTTGCTACCATTCATTCTGCGATTACTGCTAATAATGCTGTCCTAATCCGACAACGTTGCTGTGGAAACACTATGCCCGCACTCCAGTCTCCCTCTGGAGAGAGCCTGGTGAGTAAGCAGTTCAATTGTGAGCCGTAAAACTCCTTTAGCATGGTTGACTATGTGACCACCGTTAGCAGTGTTAGCAAGTCTAGTGGTGCTAACATAGCACTCAAAGGGTTTTGCGGTTCAAAATGAAGTGGCTTACCCACCAGGGTGATCTGTGGTTAGACTGAAGGGTTGTCACAGTGTTTTGCAGCAATGTGTTCCGCCACTGCGACATCGTTGCTCGCTGTGAATGCCTAATGAGTGGTGCTGTTACCTAGCTAATCTTCAGACTTGGCGTGCTCACTCAAAAAGTCTCAAAAAAGTAATAGGGTGCCGGTCCAAAAAAATCACAGAAAAGTACAAAACCTGACAGCACTCACTTACAAGTGTAACACTTTTAATTTAATAAACTGCACAGCAGCAGATAAACGGACGTGTTTCAGCTCATAGCCGTCTTTAGCGTTACATGGTTTGTGGGTGTGTCACTCTTTTAACAGAAGCCAGCTGGTTCCAAGAGCTTCTGTTAAAAGAGTGACACACCCACAGTGTGCTGTCAGGTTTTGTACCTAGCTAATCTTACCTCCCTCCTGACTGTGGTGGTGTGCACTGCAGAGCAGCCAGTAAACCCATGGATACCGAAGGGTGGGCAGTAGGCATGTTTCAGAAAGTTCCTCAAGATGGTCTGCCATGGTCTGTCGGCAAACGTCACAGAAACTAAAACGTTGTAGGCTCCAAAACCACTTGGTTAGGTTTAGGAAAGGATGATTGTTTGGCTTAAAATAAATACATTTGTTACGTAACTTAAATACATTACGTAAGTCAACTTACACATTAGTTAAATATGTCAATGCTGACTTGGTTTCACTTGGGACTCAAACTGGGACCTTCTGGGTTTAAGTCCTCTGTTTGTTTGACCCTGATCTCCTCTGTATGCTCACTTTGCTGTACTACATTATCTGACTTCATCCTTTGCTCCAATCATAATTAGTCTGGCCACATAGAGTGTCATAGTTTGAAGCGAATGGCCACTGACCAAGGTGCTGTATTTGAGGTGTTGGGAGAGAGAATGCCCTGCTGACTGCCTAACATTGTTTTCAGACAGGTTATAAGCAACCAGGTAGCTACTGTAGTTAAAGGTGATGACAGTAGTTGGACATCTGTGCTTCAGGACTGTGAAGTTGCTTTTTTCTCTGTGACTAAAATGACATGTTAGCTCAACAGCTAAAGTGGAGACTTGTCAACAGGATTATTGAAGGGTTGTCAGATAATGTTTGCTCTAACAATAACCAGAGGTGAGAGTGTAGCTTTCTCCAATCATTCTAAAATGAATACATGCATACTTATCATTATCATCATTATCAATAAATATAAAATGACAGATTAATAAAGAATTACATTGATAAGTCAATCAAAGACATTTTTGTAAGCAGTAGTCTGTAGTCTTCCTGTTAAAATGACTGGATGGTCTTCTGCCTTGAGACAAGCAGGTTGTTGCTTATATAATGCCTACTCTGTTGTGTATGTGTATGTGCGCACATGAAAACGTGCGCATGTAAGTGAAAAATATGCATGTGAGAATGTGCATGTTTGTGCTCCATTTTGCAGGAGGCAGGCTGTGTGTGTGCACATGCTCTTTTCGAGCCAGGAAACATGCAATTTGAAACGGTGGGATGGTGGAATTTCTAGCCCACATGCTGTAGCAGGAGACGGAGACACGTGAGCCGGTTGACCTCAAACCATCTCTGAGAGAGAGAGAGGGATGGGAGGGGGAGGGAGAGGGGTAGAGGGAGAACAGCACAGCGGTGAAATACAGACGCAGCCAGGAGAAATGAGTGTGCATTAAACAGAGGAAGAGAGGGGCAGGGGAGGAGGAGAGCCTGTGAACAAACAGTGAAAGATGTGTTTTAAAGAAATGTGAGGTGGAGAGAGATGGAGAAAAGCAGAGAGAACAGAAAGAGATGAAGAGAAAAGATCCTGTTGGTGACATAATGTCCTGTAAATGAGTTTTCTCTAACTCTTTCTCTAGTAGCAATGATGGTTGAGTTCCTTAGAGCTCGGCACGAACAGTGAGGCCAGGGTTGGCTGTTGTGTTCCCACACTAGTACGTACTGTATTCATCGTCAGATCAGCCGCTTTAAGGAGAGAGAAAGACAGACAGACAGACGGAGAGAGAGCAAGAGCAAGCGAGCGAGAGAGAGAGAGAAAGACTGAGAGAGTGAGATGGAGGTTTACTGTGTCTGGTTTCAATTAACATGCTCAACAATCCTGCTGTGTTTGTCTCTTGGCTTTCACACATGAACATGTGAGGGTTGCATGTGTGTGTGCGTGTTATTTCATGTAGTGGGGCGTTACTCAGTCAGTACGTTTACATTCACAGTTAAGTCGAGGGCCATTTAATTGGACTCCTGTCCTTGTCCCAGGAAACAAGCACGGAAGGAGAATCAGTTTATTGACTTAAGTATGTCCGACTCTGCTACGATAGGTGGTGGAGCAACAAAAGCAGTTGTGATCGAGTGAGTCATTGCTGTGTTTCCAGCAACTTTTGAGCCACCAAATGTGGGTGTCTTGTAGTGATCTGTCGCTGTTTTTCCAGTAGAATAGTGCCATGAGAAGTGTTTTTTTTTTTTATTGTTACCAAGATACCTCTGTGTTTCCAACCGGGATTGTGCCATCAAAACTGGGTATTTTAAGCCAAAACATTATATTTTCCTAACTATAATGGAGTGGTATGTTTATGCCTCAACCAAATGTTGCCTACAGTGTTGTTGAAAGGTAATGTTTCAATGTATCCTCTACACAATAATCTACAAATGTAACGTACCCATGGTTTGCAGAAATGTACAATGCCAGCCTTTCTGGTTTGTACAGCATTGACCAGTCCAGACAGAGTGCCAGTGTGTTGTTGTGTAAGAACAGATAAACAGCATTGGAATTTAAATTTGTTAATGATTCCTTTGGAATCAGAATTTTGGAACCGGTTCTAATTTGAAGCACACATAAAACATAATTAATAAAATGTAGGCAGCATCAGCCACTCTGTGCCCGAGCAGTCCCATGCCAGGGTCATCACATCTCACACTGACAACAAACACACAATGGCTGCCTGCAACTAACAATTATTTTAATTGTCCAGAGTGCTTAGAGCCCAAGGTGAAGTCCTCTAATTATATTCTGAACCAACAGAACCCAAACATATTCAACTTACAATGACATAAAACAGATAACAGCATCAAATCCTCATATTCGTAACCTGGCATCAGGGAATGTGTGGCATTTCACTCAATAATGTAAAAAGAAAAATAGTTGTAAATGATTCATATTATTGTCAGCTAATCAATTAATGGACCAATTTTTTTTCAACACTAATCTGCACCATTTTGGTAAGATCTACAAATGCATCTCTGTGTTCTACCCTGTCCAATCTTCACATTCAATCATATACACATGAGTCCTTATCACTGCTTGACATTTATGCTGACAAATATATGACTAGCACTATAAAATCTTGGCACACAAGTATCACTTTAACTCTGGCTGCTGGCTACATAGCAGACTCACCTCTGACTAGACAGCTCCTTTTATACATTGTACAGAGCAGTGTAATGCTGTAAATGTTTTGTTAGTCAGTGTGAGTCATATATTTCTCAGTAGGGACAATAAAGATGTGTTGAACAACAGCGAAGTAGACTTGACGGATGCACTCAGAATTCTACAGATTCTGTGTATGGCTGTCCTGCACATACTAAAGGGGAGTCTCACAGGAGTCTCGGGTAGGTACACACAGGTAGAGCGGGTCGTCCTCCAATCGAAAGATCAGCGGTTTGATCCTGGGCTCCTCCAGGCTGCATGTCGCAGGGTTCCTACGCAAGTATGGAAAGTATGGAAAAGTATGGAAATAAATTTGATCAATTTCCAGGTATTAAAAAGTATGGAAAATGAAAAATAAAGTATGGAAAAATATTTATGTTTCCAGACTATTACCACTGTTCTAAAATACTGTTTTCTAAAATAGAAAATTAGGTATTTCCAAAAATAATTTAACTGACAGATGCCCTTAACGATTCATAATAAATCCTATTTTTGTCACGCTACATGATGGAACTGCATTGAGGAAGGGGAGAATAAAAATAAAACAGCTGTCGCAGGTAAAGCAACTCTAGTCGCAGGATGTGTGTCACTGCTTGCCTGCCTTTCTCTCTCCCGCGGTCCGTCACTCCACTGTCTCTGCTCTGATACTTGGTCTCCCCCGGTCGGCCTGTACTACGATGAACGTTTAACATAGCCAGGCTTTCTTTAGGTGAGCTGGCTTCACAGAGCCTAACAGCGCCCATCCAGGATAACCAGTACTACAAAGCTGGTTATCAACTCGCTCTGTCTTCTCTGTGTTTTCCAGCAATGAGCACGTTCATGTGAAAGAGGCGGAGTTGACAAAGCAGCAAAAAGCGCACACATCCACGAACAAAATTGTGCAGGTGCTGAGCTCAAAAATGTGGAAAGCTGAGCAGGTAAAGAAAAGGCTCACACACTGCAGGGCTCCTCTTCAGAAAGAGGCGGAGTTGTTAATTAGGAGCGACATCATCATCATGAACTCATACTCATTTCGAGATGAAACGGTAGCCTATCTGTAAAAAACTTCTGTTTCAGTGACAGCAAAACAGTTATTTTCAACTAAGTAACACCACCCTGTAATCATAGGCTACAACAGAATAAAATAAGACAGATAAAACAGATAAAATATCCTTGTCAATAATTTTGCGAACATCAGCTTGTCTGATTTAACAGATGTAGAGACTAGAAATAATAATAATAATGATAATAATGATTATTATTATTATTATTAAAGTAATAATAATAATAATAATAATAATAATAATAATAATTTACAAATGTTAAAAGTAGGCTAAGGCACATTTAAGAATTATTATGACTTAAGTACAGAGTATTTTTCGCTATTTAGTTTGATGACAGGATGAAATCATTCTTAATATCACATACTGTAATAGAACTTTAAAATAATTCCAGACTGTTTCTGCTACCGAACCAAAGAGTGTAAAAGTAGTTAATGACTGATGAGGTCTATCTGATCGAAATGTTATATTTATAATCACGGGAGCTAATTAACAATGTGGGTTATTTCTTTAGTTTTTATTTCCAGTTATCAGGTGTCTCAAGTTATTCTGAGCTGCAGAGTGTAAAATCATCCACACTGTCAGCTGTCACTCTGAGGATAAAATAAAGTTTACACCATTAAAATGCAGCTAAAATCATCATTAGGATATGTGTTTAGTGTGGTTATAAAGCATCTCTCTGTTTGTTAGAAACTGTTTTAAAACCAGAGTGGAAATAGAAAACTTGGAACAATAAAATATTAATACTGACCTATTAACATATAGCCTATATTGCTTTTTTTTTTTTTTTTTTAACACTGTCACTTTGTTAAGCAAACTGGGGACTTTTGCTCATGACATTCTCTGGCCTTTTTAGCTTGGTTAATGCATATTTTAGATATTTAGCTTACTGTGGCCAAAATTGTTTACAGAAACACGAAGTTCTTCATATATCTAGCCTCCTAAATTTGCTCCCGAAGTGCACCAGATTGATGTATTTTAACTTTAAAATAGTCAAACTTTTCTTACGGGGGGGCGTGCCCCCGGACCCCCCTAGAAGTTCAGAGGCTCTCTCTTTTTTCACCATACCTGTGTTTGCATCACTGCATTATGGTACTTGGCTACAATCGGCTATTAAGAATAATTAAATATGATGTGAAATATGATACACTGATATATTTACTCAGATGTTGCATATTCTCTGAAAAAAAAAAAACAACAACAACCGAGAAGTCTGGAAATTTGGGTATGGAAAAGTATGGAATTTGGAAATTCCAAATGTGTAGGAACCCTGATGTCGAAGTATCCTTGAGCAAGGTACTGAACCCCAAATTGCTCCCAATGGCTGTTCCATCGGTGTGTGAGTGTGTTAAAACTGAGTAGCAGGTGGCACCTTGTACGGTAGCCTCGGCCACCAGTGTATGAGGTATGAATGTATGAATGTGTGTGTGTGAATGGGTGAATGTGACTCATAGTGTAAAAAGCGCTTTGAGTGGTCACTAGATGACTAGAAAGGCGCTATACAAATGCAGGTCCATTTACCATTTACCATTCACAGTGGATTTAAATCACACACACCTACACTGTACTACATATCACTACAAACAGGTTTGAGATGTCTTGTAAGCAAAATGTTGTTTTATAAATTGTCTACATGTAAAGCCTTCATAACATAAGCATGTCATTTTCAATCAATTAGTTCATTAAGAGTCTGTTCTCACAATAGTAAAAACAAGATTATACTTAATTTCCAAAACACTATCACTCCTCTTAGTGTTTAGCCTAAGGCCATTTTTTCACAACAGCAGTACCTGATTTTGCATCTTTGTGAAATATATAATTATTATTTTTATTATTCTACTGTATTGCTTAAATAGTAAATCAAAAAATCCTCATAAATATGGTGCATTCTCAGTGCACACCCTGGAATTTAACCACTTCTTCTTTCTTCATTGCATAATTTGAAGCTCCCTCATGTTTCTTACCAGTTTACTCTTCACTCTTTACCACTAGAAGCATTTTCTGTGCCTTGTTTACTGTAAGCTGTGGTGAACAGTGCCTTTTTGAAGCAGGAAGCAACATTGTTTGGGTGAATGGGAACATAAATTATGGAAAAACATTAGTCTCACCCCATTTACTCCTTTTTGGTAAAAAGAAATGTGTTTTTTTTTCCGTGAAAATCAAAAGAATCAATTCTGTGTTGTCAGGTTTGTATTTAAATAAGTTTTTATATGGATCGTTTGCTTGCTTTCTTTTAAATCTACAACCCCAATTCCAAAAAAGTTGGGACGCTGTGTAAAATGTAAATAAAAACATAATGCAATGACATGCAAATCCTTTTTTTTTCAACTTTAATTCAGTTGAATACAGTCCAAAGACAAGATATTTAATGTTCAAACTCATAAACAATATTTATTTTTATTAATATGCATTTCTGATTTTGATGTCTGCAACATGCAAAACTGCAAAAAAGTTTGGGCCAGAGACATGTTTACCACTGTGTTACATCACCTTTTCTCCTAACAACACTCAATAAGTGTATAGGATCTCAGGACACTAATTGTTAAAGTTTTGAAAGCGAAATTCTTTCCCATTCTTGCCCAGTTTACAACTTCAGTTGCTTAACGGTCTGTGGTCTCCTTTACTGCATTTTGTGCTTTTTTTTTTTTTTTTTTTTAAAGATGTTTTTATGGGTGTTTTTTGCCTTTAATTGATATGATAGTGAAGTGTGAAAGGGGGAGAGAGAGAGAGGGAGAGACATGCAGCAAAGGGCCACAGGCTGGAGTTGAACCCGGGCCGCTGCGGCAACAGCCTAGTACATTGGGTACCTGCTCTACCACTAAGCCACCAACGCCCCTGCATTTTGTGCTTTATAATGCGCAACATGTTCAATGGGAAACAGGTCTGGACTGCAGGCAGGTCAGTCAGGTACCTGCACTCTTTTTCTATGAAGCCACGCTGTTGGAACACGTGCAGAATGTGTCTCATTGAGTTTCCCACAGGTTTTTTTTAGATTCCTAAATTAAATCGGATAATGGATAATGGATAATGGATAACGATTCGTTTTCCGTTTTTCTTTTCTTTATTATCAAATAAAAAACTGGAGATGGATGTTTTTTTTCCTTTTTCGTTTGGTCATTTCAAAACAAAAAGAAACAGATAATGTTTGGTTTTCCGTGTTCCAATTTGTTATTTTGAAACGAAAAAACGAATGGCCGCGAAGTACACGGACCGATATCCCTAGAAAAAGATATTGTCTGGATGGCAGACAGAACCTGTATGTTCCTTTCAGCATTCATGGTGCATTCACAGATGAACAAGTTACCCATAATGCCATGGGCACTAACAAACCCTCATACCATCACAGATTATGGCTTTTGAACCTTGAGCTGCTAACAATCTGGATGGTCCTGGATGATCCTCTCGTGTCACAACGTTATGAACGTCCATGATATCCGAAAACAGTTTGAAAGGTGGACTCATCAGACCACTGCACACTTTTCCACTTTGTGTCAGTCTATCTCAGATGAGGTTGGGCCCAGATAAGTCTGCAGCGCTTCTGGATATTGTTGATATGGCTTTGACTTTGCAGTCAGTCTGAACTTGTATTTGTAGATGCAGTGATGAACTGTGTTAAGTGACAATGGTTTTCCAAAGTGTTCTTGAGTCCATGTCGTACTATCCTTTATACCATTAAGTCAGTTTTTAACAGTGTCCTCTGAGAGGGTCAAAAGTCAAAGGTATTCAGTGTTGGTTTTTAGCCTTGCCCCTTACATGTAGAGATTTCTCTGGATTCTCTGAATCCTTTGATGATGTTATAGATTGTTGATGGTGAATTCCCTAAATTCTTTGCACTGGTCAACTGACCATTGAGAAAGGTTCTCAAATTGTTGGACTGTTTGCCCCAACAGTTTTTTTTTTTTTTTTTTTCCAAAAAGTGACCATCCTTGCTTGTGAACACCTGAGCCTTTTTAAGATACCCCTTTCATGCCTAAAAATCATACTATCATTTGTTACCAATTAAGCTGTTTACCTGTGCAATGTTTCAACAGGGTTCTTTGAGCATTCAACGACTTCCCCAGTCTTTTGTTGCCCCTGTCCCAACTTTTTGGAACATGTTACAGGCATCAAATTCAGAATAAGTGTATATTTTACAAAAAACAATAAAGCTTATCAGTTTGCACACACAGTATATTGTCTTTGGACTGTATTCATTTGAATATAAGTCAAAAACGATTTACAAATCATTGCATTCTGTTTTTATTTACATTTTACACAATGTCCAACTTTTTTGGAATTGGGCTTGTAAGTTTGCATGCCTTTTCACCGTGAAGTATTGTCAGTGTTTGTAATGTGAAGCATTTTAAGTCTTTTATAACAGTTATTTTAAATTGTTAACATCTGAGAAGTCTGTCCATTTTTTCTGAATTAAGAACAAGTTGGATGATTTCACTAATAACAAAGATGATAAAGGCCAGTATGTAAAATTTCTCATGAGCCCTATTTACACAGAGATGATGCTACAGGGCAGCTACAGAGTCCCGTCTTTATGCCACCTTTGCATTTTACACAGAACTATATGACGGTGGCATCATGCGGCTGCAGTGTGTGATTTTAGACAGCATGACAGCATCACAGATTCAAAAGAGGCGTGATGGGCATGATATGTAAGAACAGTGTTGGCTTCCAGTGTGACATATAACATATGGGTCTACAGTGCTTTCTAAACAATAACAAAGGCATAACATGGCAATAACAATTCACCACTCCTGTTACATGGTGGCTGATCTTGTCCTTTGCTCAGAAAGTAAGGAGCACCTGGACCTCATTGTTTTCCCAATTTGAGGACATTTTAGCTGCACTTCTTCTCTTTTGAGTTAGCTGCTAAATGCTACTTTTTAAAGCGGTGGGTCGCAAGCATAACACACTGTCAAAACTTCATACCGATGCCGCCCATGATCCCGTCCTGCTGGCTGTCCTGTTTGTACAGACCTCGTTTCCTCGCCATTACTACCTCCGATGCCAGCTTAAAGGCAAGGCAACTCTGTCCCCCTGTTCTGCGATTGTACCTTTTTATAAAGAAGGGCGAGGCGGCATAACAGCGTGAAATTCACGCCTTAAAGAGGCAGTGTAAAAAGGGCTTACATCAGAGCAAAGGTTGATTGCGGTTTTAGTTTGAGGCCGACTGAGACTGAGAAGTTACAATAGTTCATTGCAAACACAGAGACAAGCTTTTTCCCTGACACGGCAGAATATGTGGCCTGCTGCTCTGCTGGATCAATGTCAAACACCCACACACACCCCGGCACACACACATATACACACTCTGACTTTGTTGATGTTTGCGTCAAATAGTTTTGAGGTTGAGTCACAGCTCCTCTCTGTTTCTTCTGCTTCACTATGTGTTTTTTTTTTGTAACCAGCTCTACAGCTGTCTGTTTAAAGCTGGAGTCAAAAGTCCACTTCAGAACTGATGCAGCCTCTTTATCTTTAACTTAGCTGACATAGAAAAGGAGTTGAGTTTTTTTTTTACATAAGTGACACTGTGGCTTTAAAATAAAGGGAAAACTTAAGTTTCAGCAGTTTAAAGATAAAAAATACTGGGTCTGTTTTCTCAGCGCTTTGTTCCTTGTTGAAATGTGGACGTTACTTTCCATGGTTTTGGCTTCACAGACCCGGCAGTAAACAGGCCTTGTAATGGCAAGACCATTCTTATATTTTTGGGCGCCAGAATAGCACTGTGAGGTTTGAGTCTTATGTGCCGTGTAATTAAGCTGGAACTAAATTTAAACCAAACTGTGATTAGATTTAACAAGTCAACAAACACAGACAGCACCGCAGCTTTGACATGCCACATACATGCTGTATTCTTAGACATATTTACGTGTGTGTTTATTAGCTACTGCATTTGTACTTGCAGGGAATAGGATAAAGCATATTGATTAATTGCAAAATAAAGATGGACTTTTACCTTTTACACGTTACACACACACACACACACACCTAACACACACACACACACACACACACACACACACACACACACACAGTGGCTTTGCCAGAGCAGGGCTGACAAGTGGTCATAATGATGCAGAATTATGAAAAGCTATTTTCCATGATGTCAGTCACTGGCCCTGACATGAACCCACAAAGATTGAGCTCAGTCTGGAGCTGTCAGTCAATCTGTCTGCTGCTTTCTCTCTCCCTCACTCACTCACTCTGTCACCACCACAGTTTGTGATAACTTCTCATTATAATTGAGAGTCTGAGGAAAATATCTGGAAAGGGAATGAGACGGATGGTGAAATAGAGAGGAAGGGAAAAAGAGAGGGACAGAGTGGACATGTTAAAGTGCAGCAGTGCAGGAGAAGGAAGAAGGGAGAAGTGTCAGAGTGTGCCAGCAGTGTGTAACAGTGTGTAAGTGATAGCAGAGCAGTGCAAGTCAGACACATCCAGCCAGAGGTCAGCCAGGCTGCTGGGCGTCCTGTCTGCAGACAGAGGCCCGCACTCCGCTCCAGCACTCAGGTTTCAAAGCTTCGTTATCGTCCGGCAAGGTCCATGTCATCTTTGACACCATGCTGATCATCATCATCATCATCATCATCAAAAAAAAAAATTCTTTAATCTTTAAATCTTTAATCAGGATGATTTAAATACACTGAGTAAACAAGAAAGGGCCCCAACAGATGTTACTGTGAGTATAAGTGGGCATGGAAACCAGTGCTGAAACAATTAGTCAGTTTATGGATTAGCCGTTTGCCAGAAAAATTAATCATCTTCAGTTTTAACTATCAATTAATTAGTTGTTATTTGTTAAGCATCATTGCAAACATCATTTGGTTCCAACTTCCTCAATATGAGGATTTGCTGCTTTAATGAAAAGTTAGTACCTTTTGGGTGTAAAAGTTTATTCTCGGGCTGTGGAAACTTTTTCTTTGGTCCGAGTAGCTTTACTGCTGGTCATTAACCACTATTGTAACATATATTTTAAAGACTATATATAGATCATTTGTTTGTCACATGAAATTATACAAGGTACAACACCAGTTAAATGTGATCCCATCATCTCCTGTAATATGTGCACTGTAATTTAATCATTTTTATGTCTTCTTACATTGTTTGCTGTTGCTTTATAATTGTCCATGTTTCTGGATGGTTCTGGTAATCCTTGGTTTCTAGTTGTGGAATGATTTAACTGTCCACATCATCCTGAACTCAACAAGATGGCAGCATGATCGCTCCTTCTGAACACAGGCAGTGTCCCTTTGCAGCTGCCTCGAACCGACGTATAGCAGGAACAGGACAGCACCTCACAATCCCACCATCGTACCAGTCCTTATTCACCATAAGGCCACGCCTCCTCTCCTTCTCTAGCTCCTCTGCTCTGTCAGATTGGCATGTAGAAAAAGAATCACCTGGTTGAATGCATGGATGTATAAAGAGAACTGTATACAGCATTGAACACAGGGTACTGTTTATTCCTATGAGAGTTTCTCATTGGTCCATGAAGCCAGAATTGTTGAACTGCTGCGTATAAAATTAACCAGATAATCCGGGGAATAATCGGCACTGCTTCCACACTGTGCGGCTCATAGAGCAAGTGCACCGGAGACTTACAGCGGCTGAGTCTGCCAGAGTGGCTAACTTCCACAAGCTGAATGGCTAACTTGGCTGGTTTAGTGCTCTGCTTTCTTGAATGGGGATGAAATAATTTCATTGTGCAGCTCTTCAAGACTTTTTGAAAAGTTATCGTTGTCACCTAAGTCAATGGGGAAAAAATCTTTTGGGACTGTGTAATTAAACACACACTTCCTGCAGCCCTGGTTTAATGTGTCCGTGATTGAGCAAAGTATCAGTAAATTGAAGTAAAAGGTTATTACAGTTTCTGATATCCTGTTGGAAACTGATATGGCCACAGAGGTTGTCCATTTTATTATCCCACACCTGTTCAGTGGCTAGCAGGATGCTAGTTCAGCTGGTGCTCATCTTCTCCATCTGTCCTTAGTTTACTGATGTTCACATTTGAAAACATCGACCTGGCTAGCTAGCAGAACTCAGCAGGAGGATACTTTACAGACAAGTGAGTCGATTTCCTCCTCCTGATGAGTGACTCGCAGCCACATGCCACCGCTGTCCAAAGCCAACCACAAAAAGCATCATCAAGGCTAGCAAAATAGACGTAAGAGCCTAAATTTAACACAAATTTAGCAGAGCTGTCAAAAAATATCCACGCCTACATGACGACCATGTGTCCTGAATAGATATGGTTGTACTCTTAAATGCATTTCCATGTTCTTGGAAATTCCTCAAAGTATTCCGTAACCTTCTGTGGTTATTTTGCCTATAGAAATGGCAGATAAGTGCATTCATTGTTTGCAGAAAGGGAAACTTCTACTGATACTGTATCAGGCAGTTGTTTCCTACTTAATTTATTCTCTTCAGATAGGACAGGTTTGTCTTCTTTTGGCATATGTGTCTAGCAGAAGATTTTTCCTTAGAGTTCATCTCTTTTTTTACCCTCACTAGACACTTTTGACTTGATCAAGAACCGATTAGCAGGAATCTTCTCTGTATTCCCGCTGGACTGTGATAAACCACTAATGTTTACTAGGGCTGTACCCAAATATTCGGATATTCGGATATTCGAATATTCGTTTCTATGGGTAGGTATTCGTTATGAAAATTTGGTATTCGATATTCGTTTTTTATTTACTTTTTTTTTTTTTTAAAACATTTTTTTGGTGCTAAATGTAGTCTTTTTGTTGTTGATAAATGTAGGTTATCAATAAAAATCAAAACTTTTAAATTGCATTGTTAAAAATGTGAAAATATAGTATAGCCTACCAACTGAGCTTTTTCGTTATCTTTTGAATTTAATATGAATTATGGAACGGTTTTTGTCAATGTTTGTTTCCCTCGTTTTGTGCAATAAATTATTGTTTAAAGTTTCAACAAGTTTCTTTTGGAGTGCGTGACACAAGTGTGTTTTGAAAACAACCGCGGACTGTCACCTGCTCAACACATCAGTACCTTCGGATGCCATGACAGTAATAGATTATAGATTAATAGATTATAATGTCAAAATATAATTTACAGACGGATTTAACAGACGATCACTGCTGCCTGACCCGCAGGTCCATTTGCCGGTCCCGCGGGTTACGGGTCGACCCGCGCATCACTACTCAGCTCAGTCTATAAGGCTGTATACAACAGTAAGGCTATAGACATTATATTCTATTCAGGCCGGCAGAACCAGCAGCACATCGGCTCTACAGTGCACGGCACTGCTGATTAACCATTTTATTGCAGCACAGAGTGTCTGCCAGCAACCAATTACTTGCAGAGGCTTCCTACAACTTGTTTCAACGGTTCCGATTTAATCAAAAGACAAATTAAACATGATGACTAGTCACTGTGAAAATCAAAAGAAAGAATAATGTACTGAAGGAGACTGTTGTGCCATCACATTTTTTTGTGGTTTGAGAGCAAAGATCCGGTCGCCGCTGTGCAAAACTCTGCAATACAATTAGGTCCGAAAAAACCCCGGAGTTCTGAGTAATCTTAAGGAGAAATCTTTATTCAGTTGGATAAAAAATAATAATATATGGAGAAAGATTGAAACACGGTTGAGTCTTTGCTGAATCAACCCATAGGGAGCCTCAGTCCACCTGGCAGGTCTCACTCTCTGTTCTTTGGTTTTGGATGCGTCTCCTCTGTTGCTGTGGGGCCACAGTGTTTCCAGCTGTCATTACGAAATACGTTGAGTGTTGGTTGAGGTGTTTACACAGCTCCAATTTCTTAGTTCTGATGTGTATTTCTCTCTCTTTGTTACTGACAGACTCTGCAGTATTTTGTTTACATCCCCAGTGTTTACTGCCAACCCACAGTGGAGGGAAAGCACTGACTCCAGACTACAGACACCTTAGAACTGCTTAATCTGTCCCCTGTGGATGAGACTGTGTGTGTGTGTGTGTGTGTGTGTGTGTGTGTGTGTGTTTGTGTGTGTGTCTGTGTTTGTGTGCGCGCGTGCGTGTAGGCGTGCACTTGTGGTGCTAATACCTGGTTAAACCACTGTANGTGTGTGTGCGTGTACGTGCGTGTGTGTGTGTGTGTGAGTGATGAAACGATCAGCAGACTTTCTGTTTTTTTGGGCCCTTTGTATGATATTCTTACCTTGATATTGATATTGATATGTATGTGTGTGTGTGTGTGTGTGTGTGTGTATGTATGTGTATATATATATATATATATATATACATAACCTGTATATAATAACAATTTTATATTACTACAAAAATATAAGCTGTTCCATTCAAGTTTCTTGCCAGAAACTAAATTTTACAAGATTACATTTAAAAATATCATGATCATTACTGATTTTTACTGAATAGAGCTTGAATGCATCATAACATAACCCATAGCCAATGCTCACTAGCTCTTCTCCTGCCAATTTCAACATGGATTTGATGTTCACAATGTAGTATTATCAGGGAAAAATAGGGTTCGCACCCCTGACCCACTGAGAGCGAGTTTACTGCATCCTTTTGTCCTGAAGGAGTCCCAGAGATGATCTCTGTTAATCCCAAACACGTTTTCTTTTGTCCCTCTGGTTGATGGGATGCCTTTACTCTGGACCTCTGCTTTTTAGCCTGTGCAAAATTAATGTGACACAACAGAAAAACATCGGCCACTGCCATCAGTTAATGTCATGTTATTTACCAACAGGCTAATGGTGGTCAACAAGGCCAATGTTGGCAGATACCGATGTGTGGCTGATAAATCAGTGCATTACTTATTGGGTGCAGCCTTACACACAGGAGAGTAATCAGCACCACTCAGTGAGGTTTACAGACTTTACATTGGGGACAGAAACAGCACAGTACCCAGTATTGGATATCAGAATCTGTATCTGTTATATCCTAATGCAGAAAACTTTGATTTCCTGTTGAGGTTAGAATGTATGTTTAACAAAGTCCTGCTCAGTAGTGTATTTCTTGTGTTTGTAAGTGTTTATATGTATATAGCGTTGCCCAACACAGTGTGTGACCCTGTAATGTTAAAGAGTAGAAGCTGAAAGTAAGAATGAAACACTGAATGGATGCTGTATGAACTGATTACAGTCTCTCCAGTCTCCACATGCTCTGATGCCCACTGAGTCCAGGGAGAGAGGAAACTATTTTCATAACTGTTCTTTGTTTTAGCATGGCAGTTTCCCCTTCACCGTCACAACACACAAACACACATACATACAAGAGATGGAGAGAAACACTGAGTGTGGCTGGTTAGAGAACTGTTGATGAATGGACTGTTACAAAAGATTGTGGTTAACCTTCTTTGTGTCGAAGAACAATTAGTCCTTCTACATGCATGTCTGTGTGCTAAATACTACAAGATGGTTCAATCAGTGACACATATGTCACAAAAGTCAGGTAATGTTGCTGTAATATGACTCAGCCCGATTGGTAAAGTGACCTCAAGTACAGTTTTGATTTGAGACCCGTAGTTTAAGTGATCATTGGTAGCTGGGCCATACTAACACACTGTGTCACACTGTACTGTGCTCTTATCTATTATTACTAACTAGTAATTATTACTTTTACAGCATACCAAATTGAACAGCTGTGTATTCCTTTCCTAACTATGTTAGTTTATGTGTGTAAGCAGCAAAAAGGCAAGCTAAAATTGAGAGAATGAGGACTTCAGCGTGTGATGTCGTAAGGTGACACTTTCACCTCATACCACATGTGGCATCTGCCTCCAAGTCCCTGCACTAACAACTATTCAACATTTAAATAGACTGAGGAATAAAAGAGTTCCTCAGTCTGTTTAATCTAATTTTGGGGACTCTATATCTCCTGTTGGATGGCAACAACTGATACTCTTCAAATTAAATATGTGTTGGGTCAGACAAAATTTTGCCTGCCAAGGACAACATTCTTCTAGTATATGTGGCTTTAAAGATTGGCTCAAGTGTTTGACCTACAATCTTAGAGCAGATATTTAGCAGTCTCCCCAGTCGAGCTTTAAGTTGTACTGAGAGAGAACTATACCATACACTAACTCCATACTGCATAACACTTAGTGTAATAGATTGAAAGAACAGTAACAGAATAGGTCTACTTGTAGCAAAAGATCTTAGTCTCCTAAGAAAATAAATGCGTTGTTGTATTTTACTACAAATGTAATCAGTGTGTGCACTCCATGATAGAGCAGCATCCACATGGATGCCTAAATATTTGTAGGAAAAAACTTGTTCGATGTTTGTGTGTGTTGTGTGACAGGTGGAGGATATGAGTTCTCTGGAAGACCAAAAATAACTTCTTTTGTCTTATTTGCATTGATGATAAGTAAGTTCTTCTCACACCACTCCACCAGTCTATCTGTATGAGCCTGATGAATACTGGGGTCGTCTTAGGTCCCCAACAAAGACAACAGTACAGTATCGTCAGAAAACTTCAGAATAAACGTATTTAATCCATCGGTTCTACAATCGTCGGTGTACAGTGTGAAAATAAATAGAGAGCTCATGCAGCCCTGTGGCGTTGTTGGTAATTGTAGGAGATGAGTATGTCTGATTAACTTTGACTCTCTGTACGCTATTTCTGAAGAATGCGTGGTACCAGTGAATTAGATGGGGATTTACTTCCTTCTTAACCATCTTGACCAATAAGAGCTTCGGCTGGATTGTATTAAAGGCCAATGCGAAATCTAAAAAGAGAGCTGGTTGCTGACGCCTGTCAGTGGTATCACATCATTTTTTTTATCCAGTTGCAATACACTTTAGATCTTGATCATTTTTAACTATGTTTTAACCAGATGAAGGATTTATGCTTCAGCCCTTGATGTTGCAAACAACATCGGGGAGACACTGATTTTTAATGTGCATTGTGCAGTGTTTTTACCAGTTAAAATGACCAAATCCGCTTGTTTTGGAGAGGAAGAGACCTCTGTGGATAATGCAGCCCCCAATAAAAATCTTCTGAACGTTTGGATCTCAAGTTATCAGAGAAACAAGCTGAGTAAACATTAGCGGTACCTTGGCTCCAGCCCCTGCTGTGCCGAACAGTATTGGGGAAATACTAGCCCCTTTTAAATAGGAATTGTGCAAATTTGCAGGAAAGCCCAATCAGTCTTCGTTCAGCATTGGCAGTATGGTAACAAAATCGGGGAGTGCAACGAAATGCCGCCTGCTTACTTTTGTTCATACAGAATGTGCCTTTTTCAGGGCAATGGGGGGCGTTAGCAAGTAACAAAACGTGTAGCTCAGCGTGTGATGTAAACAGTTGCGTGCTCCGAGGGAAGCCGCGGCTAGTCAGTCCTTTGCCGATTCTCTCATAAGTTGGCCTGTCCTTCACCATTCCCGTCATTTGACGGTTAATGGCCTCTTCGTTTGCAAGGGCAAGGAGGGCACACAATTCCTTGTCTCCCCAGTTGCTCATCTTTACAGTGTCTTTCAGGTTTGCGTTTCCCTCTTGCTACTAGCTGCTCATTCCTGCCGTCAGCTGTTTCCTGTTTATCCACTGTCAGTGGGTCGCACGTGTGGCATCATCAACAGCTCCTCCCACAAGTCATCAACAGCCCCTCCCGTGGCAGAAGGGCACCTTGTTCTTTTTAAACCAAAAAGTTTCTGCCAATGTGTTTACCCCTACACGGCGGAAAATTGGGCACCTTGGCCAACTCGCCAGTCCGGCTCTGTGTGTCTAAACGCTCGCAGCTTGCCTGCAAAAAGGCCCAACATTTGCCGAAAATCTGGCAGTGTAAAAGGGGCTACTGATTTTGCGTGTCTTGGAAAAGAAGAGACCTCTGCAAATAATTCAGCTCCAGGTTTAAACCTCCTGAACAATGAAGGAATCGTTACTGGGAGAAACTGACTGCAGTGACTGAGTCTTTTAATGTTTGGATCAAGAGACCCCTAGCAACAAAAAATTGCATTTTGTATGTTGAAGCCCATTTACCAAATATCCCACACACTTTATATCAATGCTTACCATTTTGTAAACCATGTTGTTGTCTTTCAGGTTTTTCAGTTTACCTTCTAGGCAGCTATTGGTTGTGATTTATTTCCAAACAGTATGAAAACCAATGAACAGACTGTTCAAATTAATTTCCAATCAGTCTGCTTTTGGCTACATTGTTCTATGTTTAATAAAATGTGGAAGGAAGGACTTTTGCCTGAAACGTTTGTGTACATTAATAAATAATTTAACCAGAGTGCAGCCAGGTTAGTGGACCTGGATTTACATTGACTGAATGGATTTTCTGCCATTAACATTGAGCACTGCATTCACAAACATGCCCTTAAGTCTGTGTTTCAAAATCTTGCTCATGAGGTCATCATGTGCAGAATGCCTCCATGATTTGAAATGTGAGAGCGGAAGCTGGCACAAATATCTCAAGGCTGGTTGACAATGGGAAATGCCACATCAAATGCTGTATTTTGTCCTAGATGTGCAAATGCATGGAGTCTCCAGTACATGCTGTATGGAGGTGTCACAGGGGTCAGATACCAGCTGATCTAATGAATAGATGTCTCCATTTGTTGGAGAATGAGCTGAATGCCTTGTGTGTAGGAAAGACTTAGTAAAAGCCATGGAGTGACTCATCCTTTCATTTATGGAAAATGCTCCATCATGGCCGTATTTGATGTTTTATGTTACATGTTGATTTTACTTACTTGCAGTGCATTAGAAGAGAAGGCTCACTGTGTGAAAATGTAGCATTACTGGTCGTAACAGTGGTGGCACTGGGTTCATTTACCAGCTAGACTCTTCTCTCCCCTGGGGGTCTGAACCGGCTGAGTGCCACCATTATCAGACATGTTCACTCTAACCCAAACACACACACACACACACACACACGCACCTGCACACAAATTCAGATGGCACTGACTTATTCATTAGCCAGCAAGAGCAAAAACGTTTTCAGTATTTCCCCACTGAGTTTAACTTGGGAGCTGCCAAAGGATTTTTTTCCCCCCATGTTCTATCAGTCAGACAGTCCGGACAGAGACTGGTGACCTGCCAAAGAAAGTAGTGATGTTGAGTAACTTATAAGTCAATTAATAATGCCCATAATTTGGCTGATTGTTGGTGATTATTTCAAGCCCTGAGTGGACTGTTACACTGGCAGTCATTCTATTTATACAGTAGCTAGGGGTTTGCTGTTATTATGCCTTTTTATTAAACATTGTAAACATAGTTGGGCACCTGCATCAGATTTCTCTTATGCCAGAGCAAACAGTGTGTGAACCTGATATAAAATCCAATTGTCTATAGACCGCCTCACCATGACATCACACCATTAACAATCACTTCTGGGTAGACTAATAGACTAATTGGCAAACTTTCTGTTGTCATTTACAGCCCTAAGTGTAATGTTTAAAGAAATGTAGTTTACAGGGGTTAAAGTTCTCCGGCACGGCGTGGCGAAATTTTGTCCGGCATGGGCAGAAGTGCTCTGCAGTGCGAGCATTTCACTCGCATTTGCCCCTAAAAAAAAAAAAAAATATATATATATATATATATATATATATATATATATATATATATATATATGTGGGAACCGGGAAAATGATATAGGTGCACAGTGTGCGAGTAAACACAACCTACTGTTTACCATAATCGGCATCGGACGTTTTTTCATCGATAACCGATCAAATAAATGTATTTTAAAACTCCCTCCTTTGGCTCTGATACAGCCTCTCCCTACCTGCCTGCAGTCCCCACTGCACTGAGCTTTGTAACAATGTCCCGCCTACAGCCCCCTCTGATTGGTTACACGGCACGAGTGATAGCCAATCAACACTGACGCCTGTGCATGCTTTCACATCATGTCACATTGAGACACAGAGCACAGACGGAGCGGGAGAGGCTCCGGTAAGCCAGCGGTAATTTTGAAGGTAAGGTAACAGAAACCAGACAGAAACGAAAGTTGCAATAAAAATCCTCTATGCTGAAGTTTTAAAGTCACCACCACAACATTATATGATCCATTTCAATGATGACATGCTTGCCCAGAGGCGAAATTTCGACGTAACTGCCTGTTTAATTCACATCAAGCGCGATACAATTTTGCAAACAGCCTAAATGATTTAGCTTCTAAAAATAAATAGCACCAAGGCAAAAAAGAGATGTAGGAGCTATAAGTCAAAAAGTCTGGTAACCACTGAAAGTTTAATCTTTATTTATAAACTCATTATGCTATAAAAGTTTAATCTGAAAAGTAACTACTAAAGCTATAATCTTTTTGTTCGTTTTGATAATAAACACGTTCCTTTGCAACACATACATTTCTGTTTCTTCATTTTGTGACCGCAACACCAAGCCCCCCGCTCTGGAAAAGATTTCAGATTTCAGGCACACAAATCTTCCGTGCTCCACATTTCAGGCACAAATTTTTTTCTTGGTTTAACCCCTGAGTTTAACACATTTGTCCGACTATCTGATGTTTCCGCTGTGCTTATTTTACTGCTTATTTCACTGCTGGAAAGATGGACTTTTCATAAAATTAGGCTGTCTATGCAGTAAATGATGCAAATACTTTGAAATTGGTGCTACATGACCAGAGAAAACAGAGAAAAAGGACTGTGGCATTCACTTTTGCTCAAGAGGTAGGAAACCTACAGCTACCAGAATGCACAGTGCGGCACCAGGTATCTAACCAAAAACCCATAAAAAAAACTACTGACTTCAAGACAAGGGAATCGAGAGTGGAAAAATGACAACTTAAATCTGGGTTTTAGGACTCAAGTCCTGGGGCACTCTATTGAGGCAGCATTTGCTCAGCACCATCTCATTTTATGTATGTGACACAGGGGTCTCTACCTGGAAGTTATTGTAAATAATTATTGTGATTCAGTCCATACACCTAATGAGTTCTCGAATGCCTCGTCCTACCTTTAAAAAATCTTAATGTGTTAATGCAAGAACAGCTACATATAAAGATTTTGCGCATAATATACTCGCTGTATGATTCTATAAACAAAGTCCTTGTAATAGTGTGGTTGAATTGTGAACTATTTCCTGTTTGGAATAAATAATGTACTTGCTGTTTTCATTTAAACCCTCACTGAAAAAAGATTTTCACCTAGAACCATTAAGAAGATTTTGATTCGTTCTCACAGACATCCAGGACACTAAATATATAATCACTAATACCATGACTCTTTATATGTGGAATACAATGGGTTGCGTGTTTGAATACAAACAGATGCACAAACAGTGCAAAAATAAATGTAGGGAAGAATGGACAGAGTGTATAATTAGTCAGCTGGGAAAGAGGAGTATATTTAAACCCTCCTGTTTTTTTAAATTTTCTTTTTAAGATCTTACTTAAAGTTGGAATGAGGCAGCAGC
Source organism: Epinephelus moara (assembly GCF_006386435.1). NCBI lineage: Eukaryota > Metazoa > Chordata > Actinopteri > Perciformes > Serranidae > Epinephelus > Epinephelus moara. The sequence continues at coordinate 33,291,916 of NC_065518.1, read as the reverse complement.
CATATGTATGTGATGTTAGTGTGTGTGAACAGATATGTGACCTTGTCCCTCATAGAACAATGTAAATTATTGATTAGAGAGAGACTGTGGGAGAGAATAACAGGAGAGGGGAACACTGATGGTGGCGTCTGCTTGCTGTTAGTTCAGTGTGTTTGAGACATTGAGCTCTGAATACTCGACCAGATGTTGTTCTGTACGCAGATCCAAGCCATGAATGTGCTTCACATTACACACCCTCATTGTTCTACATGCCTGGCTCTCCAGCATTCACACACTATGTTTCTGATGAAATGGTGGAGGGTTACAGTCCAATTCACACCCCAGGTGTCTCGGTGCAGTTTGTGAGAAATCGTCCATATTTGTACTCAGAGTGTAATGGTAATAATATAAAATATATATATGAGTCAGTTTGCTGGCAGCATTAGTCTTGTTTTACTCCAACTGGAATTCAAAGAGAGTCTGTGTCATGTAAGCCAGCAGTATTGGATGAATGTATCTGTGGTTCTATCACTGCTTGTCGCTGCTTGTCTCTGCCTGGATTCAAACTCCTTGGTGCCTGAAGGCCTGTGAACCACTCCTGGTGGGAGGCACACACTCACAGACAGAATCATTCTGCTGCAGTCAGAGTGTTACATGTGTGCAAGACAAAAACAACACAGGCATATAATAATAAGAAAGGAATGAACAAAGCCTCAAATACTGACTTAAAGTTTTTAAATCTTTGCATGTGGTGGCCTGGTTTATGCTGGCTACTATTTTCATCCAGCTAGACATTGCATACACTTGTGGAAACACTGTAGAGAAAATTCTGGAAGCACATGTTATCATTCTGCCATAGGGGGAAAAAAAATCCTCTGGCTTGTTTGTATTTCTTTAAAACCAATCACAGTTGTCTTGGGCGGTGCTAAGCCCAGGATGCAGTGACAGTGCTTTTGCAAAATAGTTGTTTTGGTGGAACATTTGCACGTGGGGGGCGAGCACTGCCATTAAGTTAGCTAATTCTCTGCAAAAGAAAACACCACAAAAGTTCAAATTCAATGTGTACTAATAAAAACAAAATCCTAAGTTAATAATTGGTGCCCTAGAGGTGAAGTCTGACTATACTTTAGCTCTGGAGGAGCTCACTAGACCTGTTAAAACCCCAGACACTTTGCTGGCCATATCACAGAAACTTGTGTGAAGTGGAGCGGATCAGTACATTAGTGAAGTCAGTGTCACTGGTGTGTGCCGCTGCCAGAGTGAAAAAACGTGCAAATCAACTCAGACTGTCAGAAAACGCATCAACATTGTGTCTTGTGAGACGCAGTCTGGGCTTTTCTGAGGTGCGTTCACAAGTTGTTTTATGTGTTCTAGATCTTTACAAGAATTCACCTAAAGAACAAAAAAGGCACGACTCATTGCACCATTCAAATCTTCATTAAAACTTGCCATTTTCAGTATGTAAACTGTCAGCTTGCTTGTTATTGTTTCGTGTAGCAAAGGGATTTTTAAAAACGCTAGCATGCAGATAGCGGAAAAGGGAGAGTATGGGCCTAAATAGCATGTAGTAAACTTTTATCTTTATGGTTGCTGCATTGATATTGTGTCATAAACTCGAGTTGGTTTGTGTTGACAGTATTCCTACCTTTTGATAACTTAATTCTTAGAAGTTCTTACTATACAAAGACTGCCTGCTCACTCAGTTGTAATGTTTGTCTGATGGCAGTAATAACAGGCCAGTGTATCTGAACAATATCTCTCTGCAAAGTGAAGAGATGGAGAGATAGGGAAGGCAGGAGAGAGGGAGAGAGGTAAAGAAGAGAAAGGGGGAGAGGATGAAAGAGGGTGGTAACAGACAATCCAATTTTCCCAAGTGCCTCCAGTCGTTTGTCTCGTTCTATGAAACAGGAGACTGTGTGTGTGTGTGTGTGTGTGTGTGTGTGAGTGAGTGTGTGAGTGTGTGAGTGTGTGAGTGTGTGAGTGTGAGAGAGAGAGAGAGAGAGGGGGAGAGAGGGGGAGAGAGAGAGAGAGAGAGAGACAGTTCATTCACGGTAATTAACGCCACTAGAATAACAGCCTCTGGAAACAAGTTGTTCTACTCGCCTGGCTTGTGGAAGCGTCTGTGGGTGTGTGTGGAGTCAGATTTCAGACAGGTAACACTGGAATCCTTCCACACCCCGAGCACGTCAGGGAGCAGTTAGAGGAGAGAGTGATCACTTTAATCAGACACCTCTCAGGTCTATACACCTTTGGTGTGTGACACTCTAAAATACTGCCTGTACTGTGTATTATTTTTTATTGATCAAAGTTACAGAAATGACAGGCGTGCAGGGAAACCCAGGAACCCTGGTCTTCAGGAATCTCGTAGATCATTCATCATTTCATTTACTCTGATTAAGTATATAGTATCACCGATAGGTATTGTTTTTTTTAAATCCACTCAAGATTTTTTCTTTTAGATAACACTGTCCAGTGAATGAAAGCCAGTCTCACATAGAGGTTTAGATGTGAAAAATTAGGTTTTTGAAGTAGGGATGCACAGATAATGAAATCCTTGGACAATACCGATGTTTAAGATAACATTTTGGCCTGTACTGATACTGATACCAATACCGGTGGGTTTATTTTTTATTTATTTATTTATTTATTCTTGCTATTTATTCTCCTATGTTTTGACTGTATAAAAATAATTGAACTGTTTTAAAGTCATAATAATGAGCACAAGCACAAATTCAGTCATACTTATTTATGAAATCACCTTCTTATGTACACAATATTAATTATGATTAATGATGATGATGATAATAATGATGATAATAATAGCTCATTTTATTTAGACTTGCACCGATTACAATTTTTTGGGCCGATCCCGATTTCATTTTTTTCAAACCACTTTACAGCACACAACATATTGCAATATTTTCTATCTTTCCTTTGTTAGAACATTTTAACCAAGATACAACCAGCTTTTCAATAATCATCTCAAACAAACAAAAACAGTGACACAGGTTAAGGAACATTTTCCTTTTTGCTCAAATATAACGTCAGGTACGGTATTAAAAGAAATAAGTAAAAAAGGAATACATAAATAAAAACATAGATAAATAAAATAATAATTCTTGGTGTAGAGCATTTGTGGGTAATTTCTTGAATGGACAAAAATTCCATACGGCCGACATGGTGTTGGTCGCCTGTACGAAAGGCCTTAGCGCTGAGGACGTGCAAACATTTTAGTAATATACCATAATAAGTTAATAAAATAACTAGACTAAAATCATAATCATAAGAATTAGGTATAAAATCATCATCATCATAAAGTTACCATCAGCGCAAATGTCAATATGTATGTCACCATTAATTCAGACAGAATATGCCAGCTTGAAAAGATGTGTTTTCAGACAGGATTTGAAAATAGAGAGTCAATATTGCAAATGAGGGAGTTCCAGAGGTGGGTGGCAGAACGGCTGAAGGCTCTAGAACCCATGGTAGGCAAGCAGGCAGATGGTGATGTGAGTTGGATTGCAGAAGAGGATATAAGAGTAAATTAGTACTCTCTCTCTCTCTCTCTCTCTCTCTCTCTCTCTCTAGTACAAAAAAAAATGCTTTTGAAGCTGTTAATTTTATATTGCTGTGAAAATATCAACAAATGTCTCCTGCAGTTGACTGTATTTTTTTGCCAAAAACTAAATTTTACAAGATTACATTTGATCACATCATAATAACATTACAATTTACCTTTGTATAATACTTGTTTTCACTAAAGAGACCTTGAACGCATCATAATGTAACTCAGTACAACCTCCGTTAATGGTTAGTTGTGGCCACCAGCTGTTAACAGCTAACGTTAACTAGCTCTCCTCCTGCTGATTTTAACACAGATTTGTTGTTAACAATGTGGCATTAACAGGAAAACAATAGGGTGCATCCCCTGATGTGTGTCTAGTGAGTTTACTGCGTCCTTTTATTCCAATAGTGTCCCAGGGGAGATCTCTGTGTGTCCCAAACACATTTTGTATTATCCCATGGACAACATGAGTCTTGAGCTCTGCTTTTTGTCCTGCACCAAATTGATGTGACACAACAGAAAAACAGGGGCCACTGCCATCAGTGAATGTCATCTTATTTGCCGACAGGCCAATGACAGTCAAGGCAAATTTCTGCCCATACCAATGTTAGGCCATTAAGCCAATGCATCCCTATTTAGAAAATGCCAATATACAATTATGTGATTATTGTTGCAACTTAAGATCGTTGTCATTATCGCTTAATCTGTTGATAATTTTCTCTATTAATCATTTTACCTTACATTTTCTAAAATCAGTTTCCTGAATCCCAAATTTTGGCAGACTAACTAAACCCTAAAGAGATTCAGTAAACCATTACAAAAGACAAATAAATGCAACAAATTGTCACATTCGAATAACTGGATAAAGGTAAAGTTTGGCAGTTTTGCTTGAAAAATGGCTTTAACGACTAATCAATAATCAAAATAATTTCTTGGTGATGGATTCATTGTCTGATTGCTGCAGCTCCATCTGTGATCGCAGGCGTCTGACTGCTTGCAAGTCAAAATTCTTTAAAAGGGATTGCATGCCACTCTCTTCACTCAGGACACGACAAATTCTTCAAAAACTATTAAAAGCTGCTCGGCAGAAATGGCACAAAGCTGATAGTTTAAGTGGCATCTGCACACCAAGTAGAAAAAGATAAAAGCATTTTCCTGCTGTTCTGGTGTTGCATTGTGGATAACGACCTCTTCTTGACATAAATCTGCAAAGCAGCTGTTGACAGAAAAGTGTCTGTAAACCGTATTCTCAGATTTCACTCCATCAGTGTGGACAGAGCCTCAGCTGAAAAAGGTGTGAGCCATACTGTCAAAGACATGATCGCATCTGTGCTGGTGGTGGTGTGACGTGGTTTATATGTAGTGAAGGAGGAAACTAAGGTCACCAACAAGCTCCTCCCCCACTCCCTCCCCCCTGTACCAGGCTGTTCCTCTGTAATAGCCTGAGATGTCAGAGACCATTTGTCTTCTGCAACACACACGCGCCACACACACTCATTCTTGGAGCTCTCCAAACCCAGTGCAGACCTACTTTTGCATGCTCGCACAAATAGAGGTCTTCTTTGTTCACTACATCAAGCCCAGAGAGAGAGAGAGAGAGAGAGAGAGAGAATAAAATTGCTGCCCAGAGGCCTCCACTCTGTCCTTCAGGCTCTCTCCCTCTCTCTCTTTGAAACACACACACACATTTTTTTCTTTCCTCTCTTTCCCTCTTTCACTCACCCCCCCCCCCACACACAGTCCTGGTGAAGTCACATGAATCGGTAGCAGGACCCAGCTCTACTCTGTTTCCCATGTTGGGCTGACACAACACCACAGAGTATTCACATGATGGCAATCTGACTAGCCTGGGACTGTGTGTGTGTGTGTGTGTGTGTGTGTGTGTGTGTGTGTGTGTGTGTGTGTGTGTATTTTTAATTTTCCCTGTTCTCAGTCAAAGTCTTAATATTGATACTGAATAGATAGCCTAGAGTAGACCATAATAGGGCTAACAAGTCTGGTAAGTCTGGTCTAGTTGGCACATGTTATCCCAGCAACCTGTTATTATAGTACGTTTGTATTAACATAAATGAGGTACAGCTAACTAAAGTGGCAGACTACACTTACCAAGCAGACTATACTTAACTTGTCAGGCATGAATAATGTCAGCTATGATTGATTTGAAAATTATACTTAGTCCTACCTGTATGTGCTGATGGAATGTCATGGTAAAGGGCTGTTTGTTGGGGCTCTGAGGTTGATCATAGTTGCTCTCAGCATACTGAATTGAAAAATGGTCAGAATTCAAATGCCAATTTTTTGTGATGGAAATGTCTTGCCTTTTTTTCTGTAGGCTTTGCTGACAGACAAGCGGCTAGTTGTGTTAAAATGCAAAAAAAAAACATAGAGCCCACTGCCCACCCTCTGGTCCCCACTGGTTAGCTAGCCTTTGCTGCTCTGCACTGTGCCCCACCTAGGTTGGGTGGGAGAGCTGGCTACATTCATGAATACCACTGGTTATTACCGCAGAAACATGGAGGCCACCCTCAGGTCTCTGCCCAGATAGCCCCAATGAGCAGGCAGCTTCATTTTGAGCCGCTATACACCTTTAGCATTATTAACACCACTAGCTGTGCTGACACTCAGAGCAGCTGTGGCTCAGAGGTTGTGTGGGTTGTCCACTAATCGGAAGACTGCATGCCTTGGAAAAGATACGAAACCCCAAATTGCTCCCAATTGCTCCGCCAGTGTGACGAGTGAATGGTTACTAAGTAACAGGTGGCACCCTTCATATTAGCCTCAGCCACCAGTGGGTGAATGTGTGTGAATGGGTGAGTGTGACATGTAGTGTAGCACTTTGAGTAGTCATAACACTAGAAAAGTGCTGTACAAGTACAGTCCATTTACCATTTACACTGCTAACAGTGATAGTTAACATGGCTAAAGAAGGGTTGTGGCTCAAAATTGAGCCACTTACTCACTGGAGACACCTTGGGGGAGGGTGGGCACAATGTTTCCGTAGCAACGTTGTTTGGACAGGACAGCATTACCAGCAGAAATTGCCGAATGAGGGACTAGGTGTGTGAAGTGCAGTAAACTGAGGAGCAGGAGCAGTGGATGAAGAGGTTGCTAGTTGTGACCTCTTCATCCACAATTTAGCCATTAGCATGCCATAGCGTATTAACAGACTACTGCACTACTCTTTTGTGTAAAATAAAGCTACCTTACCAAATCTCTGCGATGACTGTCAATGTTGCTATTCTGTTTTCTCAATAAATGAATTGTTAGCATGTACTAAGATATCAACAATGTATTGCTATAGAACTCCAGAGCGGTCCTGTCAGTTATAATTCAACTACCTCTTATTACCTGTTTAACCACTGTGACATCACTGTCCCACTGTGTTGTGTTCTACAACTATCACTTCAACTGGTCACAGCTTAAGTTTGGCCTCCAGACAAGTCATCATGTAACATAAAACTATAGTCAATTCACATCAATAAAACATAAAAAATGAGGCCTGAACACAGCTTTGATCTTTAGGTATGATAATGTACACATTAATTAACAGTACACACACACAGCAAGGTGTGTGGGGTCGCCAAAGCTCTATCCTTTCATTTTTCTGTTCTTGAATCCAGCCGACGACCTTTATGTATCGCCCATCTTCAGTGTCCCCTGAATCAACTGTGACATCACAACCCGTAGATATCATGTCACGTCCAGATTTTTTCAAAGAAGCCAAAGTAGAGGTTGGTAATAAAAAAGGTCAATATCTGAATAATTTAGAAATATCAAATGTGAATTAAATGTCAGGCGTTGTCAGCGATGGCTTCTTGTCAGAAACGCACAACATTAAAAAAAACTCATAGGGAAGAATCTCCTGTTGAAGAGTCACAGGAAAACATCTCTCTCTCTGGGTAATAAATTCGATTAGGACATGTAGAAATTTCCTGAAGGCTCTGATATTGTCACTCGCTCTCTCACATTTTGGAAATATGTCAACTCAGGCAGCCCACACCTCATCTATTGATACACTGATCCAGTGCAAAAAAATCTATTATAATCATTAGGCATTAAACGGTACACAGACTTCACAGTTTTAGTATTTGATTGATTAATTAAGAATTAATACATTTTTAAGCAAAGTGATGTTACCTTGTTCTTCTGCTTCTTCCAGTACGATTGGAACATTGTTGAAGCCACACACATTGATTATATGGAAAACTATCCATAAGTTTGTAGCAGAATTTTCCAAGAGGCTCCTATTGGCTCCTATTGACAGAGACAGAGAGTAAAACATGTTGGAGAGGCTGCGTACAAAATTTAATGAAACACTTGGCCACTGTTGTGTTAAAAAACATCCAGCAGTACCTACTCTGAGGATCAGCTCTGTAGGTGTTATGTACAAAGTCATCAGTCCTCCTTCTGTGCAGGATAGATTGAGTGCTAACACACATGTGCGTGCACAGTCCGCAGGCAGGCATGCAGGCTGGAGAAGACAGGAGGGATTTTCCCATACTGCCTCTGCAGCGGCTGCCCTAGATTCCACCGAACGATTGTCTCGATGCAACTCGGCTATTATTAGAGCTGTATTATCAGGAGAGATGGAGTGAGTGAGGAGGGAGGAAGGAAAATGCAGAGAGGAAGAAAAAGTGGCAAAGAGAAAAGGAAAGCATGTTTTGTTTTTCTTCCAGTTTGTGTCCTTGCCTTCCACTGAATATTCAACACTTTGTCTCTTTTGGTTTCCATCAGAAGTCTGCTTCTGTGTTCTCTACAGTATTCCCTATTTCAGACCTGGGTTGATTATTTCAGTGGGATTGAATGTTGTCACCTCAGCTTCCAATCTGACCTATGTTGTTCAAACTCGCAGGTCATATGATTTCATAAAATCATCAAATAATACACATCACAAGTTCTTAGAGTGCATGTTTGCTTCAGAACCCAAGAACATGTGATTTACAGCGATCCAAAACAGGGAGGAGCTGCAAAGACATCAGTGACAATTTTTGCATGCTTTTAATCTGACTCATTTTATGTCGGACTGATCAAACCTTTCTGCAGTAGTTGACACATCTTACTAGGGATGGGAATCGAGAACCGGTTCCAACTGGTCCAATTCATCGACATCATTAGCCTTTATGCTTAACGATTCCCTTATCGATTCTTTTCATTACGCCGAATCTATGCTCGTCAGTCAGCAGCCCGTTCAACAACAAAGAAGACGTAATGGCGGAGAGGCAGAAGCGGTCAAAGCCGTAGCTTCACTTCACGCTGTTGTTAGCCTCCCTGGAGCTGCTAGCTCACTGTGGAGCTTCGGTGCATCCCCGCTCCAGGTGGACGGCGGGCGGGGCGCTGTTGTTGTTAGCCTCCCTGGAGCTGCTAGCCCAGTTTGGAGCTTCGGTGCATCCCCGCTCCAGGTGGACGGCGGGCGGGGTGCTGTTGTTGTTAACCTCCCTGGAGCTGCTAGCCCACTGTGGAGCTTCGGCGCATCCCCGCTCCTGTAGTCGGATTTCATGGGAACACCAAAGATGGTAAGATGAGGGCAGTTGAGTTGATTTGCACGCTATTTGTTGTTATATGCTGGGCTAGCTGCACTAGCTGCGTGGTGTTGACACACTCAGGCTGTGAGCCGGGATTTATCTCTATATCACCAGCTAGGAGTAACATTAATGACAACTCATTGTGGCTGTTGTGACACAGATAACTGTATGCCAATGCTGGCTTATGACTGTGAAAGCTGCCATTAGTTTTTTGTGTGGTTAACAGTTAGACGGCGTCGAAACATTTCTGTATGGCAGGAGCTGTGTCGTTAGGAGGCTCCGAGGGGAGAGGGACACGAGCTCAGAAGGGAGGGTCATGGAGCACAGAGGGAGGGAGGGAGGGCGGGGGAGGGATGCTTTTTTTCCAAATCTTTCTCATCATCTTTCTAAACTAGACCATGGCTTTAAGGTTCATAATAAAACGTTCTGAAAGCAGATGTATTGGGTTACAAACAACAGGAGGTGATATCATTAATTCACAGGAGGAATCGATAAGGGAATCGATAAAGAATCGGATCGATAAGCAGAATCGATAGTGGCATTGATATCGATAAAATTCTATCAATTCCCATCCCTACATCTTACAAGGGATCAGAAAACCAGTGATGCCAACTTAGCGACTTTGTCGCTATATTTAGCGACTTTTCAGACCCCTCTAGCGACTCTTTTCAAAAAAGCGACTAGCGACAAATCTAGCAACTTTTTCTGATGTTATTGAAGACTTCTGGAGACTCTGTTGTGAGAGTACGTATCATTCTTATTCTTCTCAACGAGCAGCGGATGCTGCCGTGGGCCCTTCCCTCGCCCCAAAGCACTCACAGACAGCCCAGTCCTCCCTCCCAGCAGCAGTCAGAGCAGGAGATGTTAACCCCTCCACGTCCAGACTGCAAGTGAATTGCGCATGCGCGGAACCGCTGCTGGCTGATCCCGACCTGGTTCACAGTCAGGGCGGGATGTAAATGTAAAATTTTCTTTGTCTAATATAAATCACTGAAAGAAGGTTCATTTGTAGTTCTAAACATATTCAGGGTGTTTATTTACTCAGTTTTTGTCTCTCCCACGACGTTATTCCTCTCTCCTACAAAAGCCATTACAATTACATGCATATGGACAATTATGCAAATTAGGCGATGACATCATTTAGCGACTTCTAGCGACTTTTAGGACAGCCAGTAGCTACTTTTCTTACTGAGGGGTTGGCAACAGTGCAGAAAACTTTATCAGAGCCCTTTTATCCAGCTGTGACTGCAGTGCTGACCACCCCCGCTACTGATGATGTTTCTAAGAGGAGCTTGGTGTATGCATGCCAGTGTTGTTTGCACAGCAGACAGAGCTGATTAACAGGCTAATAATGCCTGAACAGACAAATCTGATCTCATCACTTACAAATGATGGACAGACAGCCCTAAAGCCTGGACCTGAGAAACAAATTGGATTTAACTGCAGTCTAAGTCCATAAGTCAGTTAGTAGACTCAGGTTCAAACATGTAGGAATCAGTGGATTACAAGAGGAACAGCCCTGTAGGCTGCTCTCCACAACTCTTTCATTCTCTGTTGTTTGGAAATATGCTTGCTAAATATAGGTCTGGTGATATTCTATATTTATCTTCCCATGTGAAGAGCCAAACCTACAATGAATGGATCGACGAACAAGTATTGTGTGTGTGTATTAAAGCTTGAAACATCTTATTTCTCTCTACCATAGAGCTCCAACGATCCACACTGTTGCACAGGGTAGGATTGAGTTTAGCTTCTTGACACCTTTTAGGTATCGATCCAGTCCCAAGTAATATTGAAACGTCTCCAGTCAAACTGCATGTGAATTTGGTCTTTTGTGCTCTGGGGATCTGATCTGAGGTGTTCTGACTCCCTGTCGGATCAGCAAACTTTCTGTTGCTGCCATCCCCGAGTCGCTCTCCTCCCAGCAAATGGTTACTTCAATGTCTGCTTGGTTAGCACAAGCTAACAGCAGCAGCTAACATCCTACACCAAGCTGGTAAATGGTCCCAGCAGGCTCACACTGACATCGAAACAGCTCCATTTTGTTGTTAAACCCATTAGGAACCAGTAGGTAATGTTAGTCATGCAGCCAGAACAGTTAGACTGGTCACTGTCAGCCCTTTTCACTGGGGAGTGGTTTCCATTCCAGTTCCCGCACCTAATTTTGAATTGTTCAAAGCATTTTGACCAAACATAATTTGGTTCAGAACGTGAAAATTGGTTCACAGCTTGAACCAAAGAATAGTTGTTTTTTCTTGACCTGAAGTGTAAACTGTGATGACATCAGTGGATGTGTCATATTCTACAGGTTAGAAAGAGAGGTTAGAGAAAGCAACAGTAGAGAAGTCAAGTGAGAAATCATTGGAAAAGAAAGAGCATGCAGTGACCTCATAAATTGGTTTGTTAAATAGCACCAAGGTTCCAAGAATCCTGAATTGAACTGGTTCAAGAACCAGAGCTAATTTAGTGGAAAAGGAATATGTGTGGGCCCAGACGGACTCTTGTCAGCTTTCCTCGGCATGGAGCTCACACTCCTGCAACAGCAGCTACAACACAAACTGTTTGTGTTGTGGTTTTGGAGCATGGTGTATTTGATGAAATTGGCAGTTCAGTGTGCCGAGAGATGCCACCAAAACTTTTAAAAGTATGGTTATACTACAGGCCACTCGCTTGACATTGTGGTTATCGGATGTACTTTGCTGGTATTGGTATCACTTGAAGGGTACTATTATTGGAAGTGGTATCCTCATTTTTCAAATGATACCCAGCCTTACCACTAGGTGACATACTCCTTTGTTATCATAAACACACACACTGTAGGTTATTTGGACTCAGTCCAACATACATTGTCCTGCTGCACCAAATATTCACTAAAGCACCAAATATGGATTAGTGTGCCGCTCAAAGTAGTCCCCAACAAATCCACTATATCCTCCTGTTTGAGTAACTTTTGTTCAAATCTGTAGTGACCAGCTGTTTCACTTAATGCCACTTGGCTGGTCCATCACATTTTCACTGGAGACCATCTACCTCTATTACAGATATTTTAATCTATTCCTATCTAGTTATTTTTTTAATCTTCACATCTATTCGCTTTGTTTACTTGGACTGATACCTAAATATGTTGTGTCTAATGACCAGTGATAGCTTAGTAAACATACTTGCATTGGGCAAAATTGCAGTGCTAATGTAATGTAGACCCATAAGAAAATATGGAAACGTGATAAAGATGAAACGGATTTCAGCCTGAAATCAGTGGTTCAGAAGAAAGTGTTTGAGTTAGTCTTTTCCTTGTATTGCGTCTACAACAACACAGTGCTATTTTTGGATATGCCTTTTCCTTCCCTCTCACCTCTCCCTCCCTCCCTCCTTTCTCCTGGGCCCACACATCCTTCGTATGGAGGAGATGAAGGAGTAATAAAGGAGCGGGGAAGCTGGGTCACATCACTCTGCTCAAGGCTGTTTACTTTGCCTCTCTCTCTCCTTTCCTGTCTCTCCATCTTTTTCTCTGTTTATCTCTTTTTCTGTGTCTGCCAGGTTTTTTTCTTTCTCTCACATCTTCTCCTTACTTTTTTCGCATTTCCTACATCCATTCTCTCAAATCTCCGTACTGCATTGAACTTGCATGTCTCCACACTTTGTATCATTCTTGCCATCTTGCCGCTGTTCTGGTTCCCATTTGGGTTTGACAGAGAGAGAGAGAGAGACAGAGAGAGAGAGACAGAGAGACAGAGAGAGAGAGACAGAGAGAAAGAGAGAGATGACCTTGTAGAAGAGGGGATGTCTCTTCATGCTGTCATTGGGTATTACTTCAGCTCATCTGCTCTCTTATTCTGTCTCTCTCCTCCACATTACTTCCATCCCAGTGAACCTCCACAACAGAGCCACTCTTCTCGGCTCTCTATCTGTCTCTGCTGTGTTGAAGCTTCAACCTGCTTAGATCATTGTAGGCTTGTCTTTTTTGGAGTCTTGTTTAACTGCATTGATGGCGTTTTATTAGTTTAGTGATTTAAAGAAACATTATTAATTCTCTCCTGACCTCAGCTGTCTTTGTGTTGCTTCAATCTAGTGATTTAACAGAAACATTATTAATTCTCTCCTGACCTGAGCTGTCTTTGTATTGCTTCAATCTAAAGCCATGCCGGGGGACTTTGACACTTGCTGTTGTTGGCCATCTCTTGAGTCTTTTCATTATTGGTAACCATTTGCCTTTGTTCTCTGAGAGCCACCACATACTGTACTGTATGTAGCTTTCAGAAGAGGCGAAAGGTAGTAGTGTGACAGTGGAAACTTAAACAATGGCATTGGAATAAATGTGCGAAAAGGTGTATCAGTTTTTATGTTCTTCAGAAGTCTAAAATTATTGCCCAGTCTGAAAATACTTGTATGTTAATATCCAACTCAATTGGTAAAATAAATGATGGCATTGTACCTTTGTGCAAACCCTGGATATTTTACTTTTTACCTTATTATGCAGTAAATGAGTTGAAACATTATCTTTCAACAACACTGTGGTAAACGTCTGGTTGGGTTAAGGCACAAAAAACACTTGGTCATGGTTAGGAAAAGATCATGGTTCCTGGGGCACAGTCCTGCATGGAAATGCAGCTATCTCTCGGTAAATAAACAACCACTTTTCGTGGCACTATCCTTGCTGGAAAAATAAAAACACAAAAAAAAGCCCAACCATGTTTGGTGGCTGAAAAGCAACACAGCAATGCCTCTTATAAACACAAAAGATGTTGTTGTTTGTTGGTCTTGAGGTGACACGGCATCCACCTCCACCTTCACAAAGCATCATTTTACATCACTTTAGAAACACTGATGTGATGCGAATGTAAAGCGCAAATATAAAGTATTTATGGTTTGGAGAAACGTGCAATGCCAATATTATCTTCTGGTGATTGGGCTGAAATAGAACAAGCTGGGTATATTTCATCTCTATTCCATGTAATCAAGGTAGTCGTAGTGTGAAGAAGTCCTGGTTACAATAGAGGGCGGTTGGTTTTTTTTGATTTTCTTAGACACAATTGACTGATACAGAACATTGAGAACAACACGAATAATGGACGAGAAAAGGCAATTTTATTGAAGAAACATTTCAAGTGTGCTCTAAGGTGTAAACAGTGCACACTGTAAACAGGGCAAAATGTCTTAAAATGGGAATTCTTTGGATGTAAAAGTATACATGGGGTCGGTTTTAAAGAGTTGAAGTGTAAGAACTGCCGCTGTGAGGGTCCTAAGGAAAGAGGGATGTCGTATGCTTTAAAGCCCTGTGAGGCAAATTGTGATTTGTGATAATGGGCTTTATAAATAAATTGATTGATTGATTGAAATCAGATTTTCAAGTTTAAGACCATGTAGACAGCTAAATTTTAGTTAAAGTGCAGTGATGAAAGCAGTTGAATTTTCTGTTCAAGTGACAGGGATAGATAGTTAAAATGTTTGTGTGCAAGCAGTTGAATTTACAGTTGGTATGTTAGCAGTGACTGAAGTCAATATGGGACATGGGCCAAACTAAAAGATCAAAGTACATGTCAAATAATTTTTTGCCAAAGATGGTTTCAGACATTTTAGGTAGTTCTTAGCATGCTGCTGTGTGTTCAAGTATTAATTATTTAAAGCTATAAGAACAGGGTTTTGTATCGTGACTGACAGCTATGTGTGCCAGTCGGTGTACTTGTGATCCATGACACTACTTGCAGTTGGTTGAACAAGCATATGGGCAGGAACTTGATAGTGTAGCTTTACGTCCTGATTACTACTCCACAGATTCTGGCTCCAAATGACGTCACCAGTGCAAGACGGCAGTGTCTGCATCCTGGATATTTTGGCTTCATTTTTGTACTGCGAGAAAGTAAAGGCATGTCCTCCATCTTTTTACAGCCATTGGTTGGGAGTTAGAAGAAATGCAGTTTTGAGCACTGTGGGCAGTTTAACAGTCTGTTAGTATTGAGTGCTTAAAGCAGGTGAAGTAGCAGGTGAAGAGTAGGAGCTGAAAGCAAATTGAGCTGTCATTTAAAGCACAGTACAACAGCTGAAATGTGAGTCTGGTCTCAGTTTGAAGGTGTAGGTTTGCAAGTAAACTGTGTGTGTGTGTGTCTGTGTGTGTGTGTGTGTGTGTGTGTCTGTGTCTGCGTGTGTGTGTGTCTGTGTGCGTGTGTGTGCAGAGTAGCTGAAAAAGGTAACAAGAGGCAGCCGATGTCCTGGCCTGGATGTAGGAGCAATTCCACGGAACATCCACAGCACAGCTCATTCACCTGTAGTCGAATCATGCATGATTAACAGATTGCCATCGCTCCATCTCTTCCTCCATCCCTTCTCTCTCTGCCTCTCCGTCTCCCTTTGTCCTCCTCATTCATCTGCACATCTTCTCTTCGAACAATCACCCTGCCATTCACCCTCGTAGCAATTTAGCAATAGTAATGAAACCTTACATACGCGTGCACACACACACACACAAACACACACAGTATCTCTGTGTCTCTGTGTTTTGTATTAGGAGGGAACATCAAACGTGTCTTTGCCCACAGCAGCCCTACTTGAATTTCTCTTTTGCATGATGAGATTTCTCTCTCTCTCTCTCTCTCTCTCTCTCTCTCTCTCTCTCTCTCTCTCTCTCTCTCTCTCTCTCTC
>NC_065518.1:33227190-33276192 GCF_006386435.1 Epinephelus moara | reverse complement strand
CCCCCCCCCCCCCCCCCCCCCACACACACACACACACACACACACACACTGATTGATATTCTGTAGCAGTAGAAAGCAGCAGCAGCAGCAGCATCATTTGGTCTGTTGTCAGGGAAGGGGAGCCTTGGTTACGGCGTTGTCAACCTGGTTGCCGTCGTGGTAGGCTAGTCACTCAGTTTCCAGGCAGCTTGACTCTTTGTGTCCATCTGTCTCTCTTTATTTCTTTTTTTCTGCCCTAATCCTTTTCGCCCTAAGTTGTATTTGACATTTCTTCTTCATCACTGGGTACAGATGATGCTCTCATCTTCATATCCTCTTTGTTCTTGGTATCACATTACTCCCATCTCTTCCCTTCCCTTCCATGCTGTCCCTCATTTCTGTTTTATCCTCCTTTCTTTGGTGCTTAATTTTCTGTCTCTGGTGATGCCTTTCCTCTTCATCATTTTCATCTTCCCCTCCTCTGTTCCTCGCCTCTCTTTGTCTGTTTCCTCCCCCACGCCATTGAATCCGTTTCTTTCATCATCTGGTTCCTCTATTTTTATGGCTCTCTCATTGATTGCGTAAGAATTGTATTTGTCACTTTTGCTTTTCTCCTTTTTTTAATAATGATCAAATGATGTTTTTCTAATTATCAGGAGTTTCACTGTTTCCTTTTGTTTGATATTTTTTTGTCCCCTTGTGTCTGTTTACGACCAGCACACTGGGGCTGGGCATTATGGCGTAGAAAAAATAAAGCAATATTTTTAGGCTATGTCACGATACACAATATATATCGCAATCTTCTGAGATCTTCATTAAAGTCATGTAGACTACAAAAAAAACGAAATTGTTAAATGGACTACAGTTCCAATACAGTTAAATAAATTAGCTTCTTTCATGATAAAGTTAAATAAAATACTGTTTTAACTAAGTTAAATGAAGCACTGTTGAAATTAAGCTGAATAAAGTATTGTTTTAATTAAATGAATCAAAGTGCAACCACTGGTGCTTTTATTTTGAAGCACCCGGCTCATCTTGGCCCAAAACTCTGATGTTTTTGCTGTGAACTTAAAGCTCCTGGTCAACAGTTAGATTTTAGCATTTAGCAGAAAGTAATACTGTTGCCCCTGCCCCTGCACCTCTAAATATGAGGACTGAGGAAACAAACTAACCACTCTCCAATTCATATATCTATAGTATTTGCAAGTTGCACTTGTGGTCCATGATTGCCAAATGTGTCTGGCTTCAGGCGTGGTCTGAAGCCCTACAGGTACATAACACATGCTTTGTCTGCGCACACTATCATTAAATTCATGAAGTTAAACTCTTACTGCAGTGCCGTTAAGTGTGAAGTTTTATTCACTGAAAGCTGGAAACAAACTTAACTCCAGTTAATATATTTGCAACTTGCACTTGTGCTCTATGGTTGCAAAATGTGACTAAATAGTAGTGGTCAGGAGCTGTGCAGATGAGACAAATGCTTCGCTTGCTCGATTGAGTGTGTGTGACTAAGCGTGTTTGTTAGTCTTTCTGTGTGTGTGTGTGTGTGTGTGTGTGTGTGTGCGTGCACGTGCGTGTGTGTGTGTGTGTGTGTGTTTATGAGATATAGAGAGCCACAGAAAAGAGCGAGAGAACTGAAATACTGAAGCGAGTCTCATGCCCATGGCTTAAAAAATGACGTGACCATTTGTACTTGATGCCCGTGATATAGTTATTTTATATATACCATGTGGAACAAGCTGATACATTGGGTATTTAATATATTGCCCACCCTTAGTGCACACACCACTTAAAGTCACATCTCCTCAGACATTCTCATCAGTATTCATTCCATCTTATTTTTTGAGCCATGGTTAAATGACTCCACACGTTCTCTCAGACGTTCATGTCGGCGTGCTGAGAGGAAGTGGAAAAAAGATAAGCTCCACGTCTCCAAAGCTTTACGTGAATGTTTATCAGCCTACCAGCGAGTCGTTAAAGCTGCCAAAATGGAGTATATATCAAATATTGTCTCCAATAACAGTCATAAGCCCCAGGTTCTATTCAGCATTTTTAACTCCCTTGTAAACCCGTGCGATAACTCTCCAGTTGTGCCATTGCCCACTCTCTGTGAGAGCTTTCTTAAATTTTTTATTGAAAAAATTTCTGCCCTTAGGCCAGTTGCTTCCACTCTCACTGCCCCTGGTCCTGACCCCACTGTGCCTCCTTTACCTGCTGTCTTTGACCAGTTTGAGCCAGTATCTCTCTCCTCACTATCAGATATAGTTAAGCATCTGCGGCCGACTAACTGTCCCTCTGACAGCATTCCCTCTCGCCTCTTCAAAGATGTTTTTGGTACTGTGGGGTCCACTGTTCTTGCTGTCATAAATACCTGCCTTAGCTCAGGGTGTGTTCCAGCTGCTCTCAAACATGCTGTAGTGCAGCCCCTTATAAAAAAGAAAAACCTGGACCCCTCTCTCCTGTCAAACTACAGACCAATCTCCAAATTACCATTTTTGTCCAAGGTTTTGGAGAAAGTGGTCTTTACTCAGCTGCAATCATTCCTAGTGGCCCATGACATGTATGAAAAGTTCCAGTCTGGCTTTAAACCACATCACAGCACTGAAACAGCACTTTTGAGGGTTTTTAACGATCTTTTGTCAACTGTTGATTCATGTAACTCTGCTGTTCTGGTGCTGCTTGACCTGTCAGCAGCCTTTGATACCGTAGATCATAGGATCCTCCTGTCTCGCCTGGAACAGTGGGTGGGTATCACAGGTACTGCCCTTCTATGGTTTCAGTCCTACCTCACTGATCGGAGCTTCTCAGTTAACTTAGGGGAATTCAACTCAGCTACGGCTCCTCTCACCTGCGGTGTCCCCCAAGGCTCCATTTTGGGCCCCATCCTCTTCTTGCTGTACATGCTGCCATTAGGGTTGATTTTTAAGAAACACAACATACCTTTTCACTGTTTTGCAGATGATGTACAGATCTATCTGCCCCTTAAATCCATTAGCAAGGATTCTGTACAGCCACTGCTAGAATGTTTAAAAGATGTCAAATCCTGGATGGACAGTAACTTTTTAAATCTCAATGAGGATAAAACAGAGATCATTATGTTTGGATGTGACCCCTCCGATTACTCTGCTGATTTTCTGGGCCCCTTCACTCCTAACATCCGTTCCTCTGTTAAAAATCTCGGTGTGACCTTTGACAGTGCTTTTAAATTCGATAAACAAGTTAGATCAGTAATACAAACCAGCTTTTATCAACTCAGGCTTTTAGCTAAAGTAAAGGGCTATCTCTCCCCCCAGAATCTAGAGAGGGTAATCCATGCTTTTATAACCTCACGTCTGGACTACTGTAACTCGCTTTATGTCGGTATTGACCAGTCACTGCTACACCGTCTACAGCTTGTCCAGAACGCAGCAGCCCGCCTCCTCACTGGAAAGCGTAAACACGATCACATCACACCAATCTTGGCCTCGCTCCACTGGCTTCCAGTGCGTTTTAGAATTGATTTTAAGATTTTATTGATTGTTTTTAAAGCCCTAAATGGGCTGGCACCCCCTTATTTAACCGAACTCCTGCACTTTCATGCTCCCTCCAGAGCCTTGAGATCAGCCAGTCAGCTATTACTGGCTACTCCTAGGACTAGGCTGAAGACCAGAGGCGACAGAGCCTTTGGGGCGGCTGCCCCTAGGCTCTGGAATAGCCTGCCCCTGCACATTAGGTCTGCCCAGACCCTAGAGGTTTTTAAGTCTTTTCTTAAAACCCACTTCTTCTCTCAGGCTTTTAACTCAGGTTGAGCTGGACACCCAAACATTTTAGCTTATTTTGATCTTATTTTATAACTCTTGTATTTTATTTTATTGTATTGTATTTTATGTATCTTATGGTTATTATTGTGGTGTACTATTAGGTACCTCATTGTATTTGCTTGTTTATTTCTATTGACCTGTTCAGCACTTTGGTCAACCTTGGTTGTTTTAAATGTGCTTTATAAATAAAGTTTGAGTTGAGTTGAGTTGAGTTGAGTATTCTTTATATATCTTTTGTTACATAATTAGTTGCTTGCTTTGTTATCTTCAGTCAGCCTCCTTATTATCCTCTTTCCTTTTCTCTTATTGTTTGCTTCTCTTCAGAACCTGCAGGTCTGTGCTCATGACAGTTTCACATGAGCACAGAGTGACTTGTCTTTTTCAGGTCTTTATTGCTGCTTTTGTGTCATTTTCTCTCCTTCCCTTTTTTTTTTTTAAATAAAAGCACTCTGATGGCTCTGTGTTTGTTGGATTGGAGCATATCTCATAAGCCACTCGGGCACTCTTGCAGTGTTAAACTGCGCTATCAGTAAATACTTGTTGATTTATATAAACCAACTGACACACAGTTGACTGTTACGTATGATGTTCCAGTACACCACTTTGCGGCAGGAGAAACATCGAGTGGAATATACAATTTCCTGTTTGTTGGATATGAATACAGTTTGGTAATTGCTTACATGCCCCAAAGATCCTGTCTGTCTTATTCCAAGCAAAAGAAACGCATACATCAGTGGTTGCTGCAGGCTGTTGTTATAGATGTGGGGTTTAGGGCTGCCTTTCAGCCATTACCCACAGGAGGGCTGTGCCAGCTGAGGAGCACTCCAGTGATTTATTGCACTTCCATTAAGTTAGGGTACTCAGACAGACAGATTTAAAAAGAACAGTCGAAGTCACAGCAGCAGCGAGATATCTTGACTTATGTTTCCTTGTATAGTTCAAACTTTAAAACACAGGTTCCTACATTTCCTATATGAAAACTGTAGCACAGTGGTGTAAGGAAGTTGTAATGGGCCTCAGTGAATACTGTTATGACGGGCCTTACATCACGGGCCCTAGTACATGCTATCATGTCTGAATCAGCTCTTCTCATATGATCACATTGTTTATTTACAGATGTTATAGTTTATGTAGAATAAGCATATAATTTTTACTTACAATTTTACAAAAAAAAAAGAATAAAAAGAAAAAGAAAACCATGACAGTGATAGGTTTGCCTCTTTGAGGACATATATAGCAAATGACACTAACATTCTTTTTTTTTTTAATCATCCGTCTTTCAACACGTGTATATCTGAGGTGGCAATCCGAGTCAAGTACAAGGGCCTGCTCTCTCTTCAGGCCCATCACCCCATGGGCCCAAATGCAACTGCGCTGCCTGCACTGCCTTTCTTTATGCCCCTACTATGGCACCTTTCCCTGACTGGTGAATTCCCTAACAACATAATATTTTACAAGGATGGAAGTGGTTTTGCAGGACCCAGCAGTGCGCACTTCAGTGAGCTCTATGAGGCCGTTCTCTGAGTGCACATACATACTTAATATGATAAACTGAGTTTACTTTTGTAAGAATGCAGAATAAAAAATGGGGTGGCTGTGGCTCAGGAGGTAGAGAGGGTCCTCCACTAATCAGAAGATCTTTAGTTTGATCGCCGGATACTGAACCCCAAATTGCCACAAATTGTGTGATACAAGGTGACACCTTGTATGGTAGCCTCAGCCACCAGTGTGTGTATGTGTGTACGAATGTGACATGTAGTGTTAAAGATAAAGGCGCAAATTTGGGCTAGTTTTCTTTCTGAAGCTTGGAAAATTGGTCAAACTAGACTGAAATACTTGGTTTTGGGGGAGTCCCACTGGCAAACACCCTGGTCTTTCATGCTCCTCACCTCTGCTTCATAACACAGGCTTTCTGTTATAAATGTGTGATCTCGTGAAGGTTATGGTGGCTTTATGGCAAAAGACACGTATCACTTAAACCAGAACATCCCCCCATATTTCTACCAGTGACAGAAGCCAGTACTCATTGGTGTATTCCCCAATGAACACACTGAGTTGTTCGTTTATTAGGTCCACGTAGATTAAACTACAGTCGTACAATAAACCCTGCCTTCTCCAAGCTTCTAATGTTCAGTTTACTTGAAACAAGTTTTACAGAGGTGTTGATCCAACTCATGGTATTTTTAGATTCTGCAGTTCAAGCTGCAACTTTCAGAACTACATTACATTAAGAGGCGTTGTAATGATAGAGTATGTCTACCTAAATTATAGACACAAATATTACAAAAATCTCTTCAGCTTCCGTATACTGCTTCAGTATAGCCTGATGTGTTCCCTTATTCTATTAAAGATGTTTATTGTGCAGCTTCAGTGCAGTACTCACTCAATGACCACATTGAAAACACACATCAAACAACGTTGTAGTCATTATAAGTAATGAGGCACTGACTATTGACAATAATCCCTTTGATGACAAATGTTCAAGTTGTTCACATTAAGACTTGTTTGCGGTGACGTTGGCTCTGATGTAATATTTCTTCCAGCAGGAGCAGCAGTTTTTCTGCTGCTGAAAACAGTGGCGGAAAGGCTCGGGTTCAAATACCTTGAACTAGTTGTAATTTTGCGTGTGCACGCTTCTTGTTGTGTGTGCGAGGCCGAAGGGTTGCAGGGCTGTGGGTTGGGAGGTAAAGGGGATAAAGGAGTCTTTTTAGCCTGGCTAGTCTACATGTTTTCTGTGCAGTCAAGCTCAATAAATCAGATTAAAGCTTTTGGAGAGCTGGATAGAGCTTACTCTGTGTGTGTGTGTGTGTGTGTGTGTGTGTGTGTGTGTGACTTACAGCAGGGCAAGACTGGGGCTCAGTGACAGACAGACCGAGAGAAAAAGAGGAGGAGGGTCATGTAGTTGCTTAAAAACCTTATTAAATCATCAAAAAGGGTTAAAGGGGCTTGTTGTGCTAGAAACCAAACAGCTTCATTGCTGCAGAATGAACGTCGTGGCTTGTGACCTGAGTGATTCAAGATTGACTCTTCACATCTGGGTCACTCTGAGTAAAATAAAGGAGAAGCAGAATGACATACATTTCATTTTATCATGCAGATTACAATATAAAGAAAGCACACAGAGAGGTGGGCTGCAAACACACACAGTAGTGTGAAAATAGTGGAAATAGTCGCAGTACATCCTCTGTTCTCGTCTCCTCTGTATCCTGTATTCTGTATTAGTATGTGTTTTCTGTAGCTTTCACTGGCGCTCTATTTAAAAGGCAGATTCGGCTGCTCTATCTGCATTGGTCGTTTGCTTTCATGCCTTGTGCTCATTGGCTGCAAGCGGCCTTTAGAGCAGCCAGCCAGAAAGCTGCTGTGCAGCCGTTAGTGATGGGCAGATTATACACCGCTGCATGGCAAAACACACATATACTCATGTAATCAGTCATAAACTGTGAGTGAATGTGCAGAAACCATCATGGAGACACTTGAATATATACCCGCATGAATGTACAAACACATAACATACACACTGACTGTGCACAGCCTCTTCATTACAAATTCATTCATTCATTCCTCTCTCTCTGGCCTTGTGTCCGCTGTTGTTTTTTGCTTCACACTCAAACACTTCAAATGTGCAAACCTGAAAGAGGCAGTCAGCTGCATTTTAATTCCATTTCTCAAGAGAAAGGCTGGACTTTCCCTAGCCCATTTTACACTGCCTCTTAAAGGCATGAATTTCATGCTGTTATGCTGTATTGCTGTTCTGCATGAAAGGTACAATTTGTTGTTTGGTTGTCTTGCCTTTAAGCCAGCATTGGAGGGAGTAAAAGCACTGAAACAATGTTCGATGAACGGGACCAGCTGGCAGGACAGGATTGTGGGTGGCACAGGTGTGTCATCTTGACAACGTGTTAAGTGGGCAACCCACCTTGGGAGATTTAAAAGCAGCTGATAGCAGTTAGCAGCTAACTCTAAGAAGTGTAGCGGCTGAACATGTCGGTAAAATTGGGAAAACAATGAGGTTAAGGAGCTTCTTACACTCTGAGCAGAGGATGATATCGGCTACCATATAGAGGGATGGTAAATGATTGTTAATGCCACGGTAATGACATTGTGTTAGTTTAGAAAACACTACCAGTGAGTGTGTTATATGTCACACAAGTGACTAGTGCTGCACGAATTGATAAAAATGCGCGATTGCGATTTTGGTGGACAATATGGCAATTTGCGATTGCAATTACAATATAATATAATACATAAATGGTATCATGAGTCTTCTTGCTTGATTCAATGTTTCCCCTACATTATATTAGGGCGGCATTGGCTTGACCTGACATAGTTATTGTTATGGACAGTGTGTAAATGACCATCAACAGACCGCTGTTACACACAGTCAAAAACGCTGCTCACACAGCAGCGCAGTGCAGCACAGCACTGTACACACACTCAGTTGGAGCAGAGCCTGTGTTGCGTTCAGGCATTGTCACGTAAATGACAAATTCCAGCAGGTAGAAGGGCCATAGCACAACACAGCAGCATGTCATGTGGGCTGAACTCGAGCACAATTTTGCTCAGTTTTTCATTTGTTATTATATAGTTATGGAGTCTGTGATTTCCCTATGTCTCTTTGAGGTCTTGTTGTATGGTGTGACACTTACAAATGTATGCGTAATTGTGCTGTGTTGTTGTTTTATGAGGCTCTGGCTCAGCGTCTGTGTTGGTCACTGCTGCACGCTGGGTGGTCACCTGACCATACATGCTGCACACACCAGGATAGCTTGTGGGCGTAATGTCAACAAACTCCACACACTCAAGGAGAGGTATTCACGTGCACAGGCACACACGTTAACATTTATTTACATTAAATCGCAAATCGCAGCCTTTTATGCGGTTATGAAATCGCACGGCCTGACATTGTGATTGCAACTATGATTAGATTAATTGTGCAGCAGTGTTACAAGTCACACCTGTCATGCCTCCTTTGATTCCACGATGCCAGCATGCTTTCTGAAATCACACACTGGAGCAGCATTATGCCGCCATCATTCAATCCTGTGTAAAAATGCAAAGGTGGCATGAAGAAGGGTCTTTGTAGCAGCCTTATTGATTGTGTAAAAAGGGCCACTGACTATAATGAGAATCAGACTTTCAGCCCCTCCACCAAGTGCAAATGAACATGTATTAATTTTTGGATATGATCATAAATATCTGAGATGGAGAAGACCACTGTATGGAATAGACAATTCTTATTTATTACTTGTAGGAAGTGTCTTATTCTTCAGTAAAAGAATGCTCCAAGTCAAAGGTGGAGAGGGGAACTTTGACATGTAAGTGAACGTCTTTTACCTTCAAGCATGCCAAATGAGTTCAGATAATGCTGATTAAGCCTATCATGGCCAGGGAAAACTATTTATATTTCGTGGTGTAACAGAGTTATGTTGTCTGGTGCCTGTGGCGACTTTGTTGCGCAGGCATGCTAGAAGTGATGGTGTTTTACATTAACCAGCCAGAGGGAGCGGGACATCTGGAGTACTTTGCTCAGGCTGCTGCCCCCATGACGCGGCCCTGGATAAGCAATAAAGATGGATGGATGAATGGATGGATGAACACAGTTGTCATGAAGCTTGTCATGAAGAAATTGTCATTTAACTTAAGAGACCCAAACTGCTTTTTTTTGTGCCAGGCTGTCAACATGTTTATTTTGCTGTAAAGTTGGGCATTGTTTAATGGGGGTCTATGGGGATTGACTTGCTCTTGGAGCCATCCTCAAGTGGCCATTTAAGGAGCTGCAGTTTTTGGCACTTCTGTGTTGGCTTCATTTTTCAGTCCCGGAGCAGATGCTCCAGATAATAAAGAAAGTCATTGTTCAGGTGAAGGATTAAAGTTTTAATGAAAGACTTTTAGGGAGTGCTCCTGGGGTCGGGGGAAATGTGGTGAGCTTGCCTGCAGGCATACGTCATGAGCACACATTGCCAGTAATTACTCTCGCTACCAGAGGGGGGAGACAAAAGTTCCACACCCTAGCTTTAATGACAGCCATCCTTAACGGTAGCTGTTAATGGTAGTGATTTTGCTGGCACTGTTGAAAAATAAGTGGTCTCAGGGAGATGGGACAAATCCAGGAAGCACCTTCAGTACTACTACAGGTCCTAGGCCCTTTAATTGGTGCTGTGAGCAGGCGGGCCATAAGAACAGAGTGACACGCAGCCTGTAGTGACAGTGAGAGCTGTCACTGATAGTATCAGATGCTGTACAGTGTTTCAAGTACGGCACCTGCTCTCCTTTGTTCTCTCTGTCTCTTATTTCTGCTCCTCACTGTGGCTGATAGGAGCCTACTGGTTCAGAGCCGTGTGTGTGTCTATGGCCAATGCTTAACTGCTGCCTCCCGTTACTATAGCAACAGAGTTTTCCCATTCCTATCATGTGTATGTTTTCCCTGACTGAATACTCAGTGCTTTGTGTGTGTGTGTGTGTGTGTGTGTAGACAGACTACAGTATCATCCTTGCTCTGGACGTGTCAGGGTTATTAATGTGCCCGCTGTTGATGGTAATCAGTGCATGCGGATGGATGGCACACTGGATCAACAGTGGGACACAATCTGTACTTGTGTTCTTCACTTCTCATTGCATCCCTAATCATGCGTGTGTACTGTATAGGTCATAATCAATATGCAGATGAATAAATGAGAATCAGTACAGATGCTAGAGCAGTCAGCACAAACAGACATTTATTAAAACCACCTGCTGTGCTTGTGTGTGTGTGTGTGTGTGTGTGTGTGTTTAACAGGAATGTCTCGCTCTCCCTGTCATCATCTCTTTTCTTGCCCCTGACAGACAGGCAGAGAGTGGCATCAGCAGATTCTATACAGATAGACGAGGCTGGCTGCTGTGTTAAGGACACACTATTTACACTCTAATGATAATGAGGAAGCCTTCACAAAAAAATCTTATTGATCATGTGCAGTAATAACTCTTTGCAGTTGGAGTATTTTCTGGTGTTTTGTGTGCACTGTGGGTAACAATGGCCCCTTTTACGCTGCCTCTTCAAGTCAGGAATTTCGTGGTGTTATACCACCCCATTGTTATGTAGAAAAGATACAATCGTGGAATGGGGGGACTGAGTTTAAGGTGACGTCAGAGTAACAGTGCTGAAACGACGCCTGCTCAAAGGGGACAGCTGGCATGGCGGCATCATTGGCGACCCAGGTGCGACCACCTGTTATGTTTACAACTCATCTGCACAGATTTAAAAAGTAGCTGTTAGCAGTTAGCAGTGAACCCAAACAAGAAGTGTAGTGGTTGGAAACAATGAGGTCAGGAAGCTCCTCACCCTCTGAGCAGAGGATGAGATCGGCCGCCATATAACAGGGACGGTAAATTATTGTTATTGACATTTTAATTCCCTTGTTACCATTTATAAAGAGCTACCAAAACATATGTTAAGTCACACTACATGCTGATGCCATTGTGTTACATATCATGGCCATCACACCTCTTTTGCTTCCAAGATGCAGGCATACTGTCTAAATTGCACACTGGCGTGGCATGATGCCCTGTTGTTTGGTTCTGTGTAAAAATGAGATGACGGAAGGGACTTTGTAGCTGCCCTACAGCACCATCTCTGTGTAAAAAGAGCCAGTGTGTAGCTAAAACTTAGGAAAGCTGTTTTCATTTACTATAAAATGTTCCCATGTGGATTTCTGCATTATATGTTGTATTGGTTGCATTTTAAATGGGTTTTGATTGCCTGCTACCTTGGCCAGGTCTCTCTTGTAAAAGAGATTTTCAATCTCAATGGGACTTTCTGGTTGAATAAAGGTTAAATTAAAAAGAAAAGAAAAAGAAAAGAAAAAGATGGATGGGTCAGAGTAACCTCAATTATACAAACTGGGGAACTAAAGTAACTGACTAGAATTGTAATTATGTTGGATAGTTATGACAAACATAATGCATGACACCGTTTACATGTTACAAAAATGATGTGGGCAATATTTGAGTATTAATTGGGGTATTATTTGGGATTGTATGTGATGTATACATTTGCCATGTTGTTACATGTATCTATCACCATGATACTGACCTCAAGCTATAATCCATATTATTATAATAACAATGTATACAAATGAGAGTGGAAAACCGTGTGAAAAGGAGCACCTGATCATCAGAATGATCAGCTGAATCCACAGCTCCCTCGGCTTAACAGAGATTTATGTTGAGTTTCTGCTCATTGTTTAGTCGTCAGGTCTATAACTTAACTGTTTTGGTTCACTCTTATAGCTCTTACACAGCTGTTTTCAGCAGCAGCAGGCAGCTGTTCTCAGTTTAAACTTCTTTCTCAGCATTTGCATTTTTACACAGAATCAATCAACGACAGCATCATGCGGCTCCAGTGTGTGATTATAGACAGCAGGCAGGCATCACTTAGGCAAAAGAGGCGCAACGACGTGACATGTAACACAACAGCATCAGCCTCTAGTGCGACATAAAACATACTCGTTGGTAGCACTTTACCAACATTAACAATGGCATTAACATGGCAATAGCAATCATTTACCATCCCTGTTTTATGACCCCTGATCTCTTCCTCTGCTCGAAGGGTAAGGAGCTCCTAGCCTAATTTAATTCCCAATTTGTGGACATTCGGCCGCTGCTCTTCTTTGAGTTAGCTGCTAACTGCTATCAGCTACTTTTTTACATCTCCCGCCGTGTGTCGCACGTATAACATGTAGTCAAAATGTCACACCTGTGTTGCCCATGACCCCGTCCTGCCAACTGTCCCTTTCATACAAATGTTGTTTGGGCGCTGTTACTACTTTTGATGCACACTTGGAAAAGGCAGTGTAAAAGAGGCTACAGTTAGAGACTAGCTTATGAACATAGTGGAGCATTTCGCAGCTAAAGAGACAGATATTTCCGTCAGGAACTGGTAGAGATCAACAACAGAGCAAAAACAGAACACTGGACTTAGATTCATCATATGGACACAAACCGAAATCATAATGAATGGCAATGTTGCTCTGTAACTATAAGACCTGGAAATTTGCAACTGTTTGTCAACACATTTATCATGTAATTTAAAAGATAATGATAATGTTGTGTTACCAACTTGTTTCCACTGCCCTCAAGTGGCCAAAAATAACACTTATTGCAGGTTTAATAACAATGTACTTGTAGTACATTAACACAAGTAGCTTTATTTTTTTTTTCATTGTGAACATTTTTTTTACTGGTTCCATCAGTCGTCTTTAATCATCTGTAATGATTTCAAGCCAAAACCATAGTTTATGTTCATGTTTTTCCACATGTGCTACTTTAATCTCAGCATCAATCAGTTTCTTTTGCTAACATAATCCACTCAGGGGAACTCATCCACCCGCAAAGCATCAGAGTTTTATTTCTCTTCATGCCTTTGCTTTTTTTTCAAATTTTACCACCTTCATATTTTTGTGTAACCCGTTTTTCCACTGACAGTGACATGCTTGTCAGTTGTGATCATTTGATATTGTATGTGTTCCATAGTGGGATTGTAAGGCGCTCACGCATTGACAGTGGCTACTTCTATGTTAGTCGACTTTTTTTTTTTTTTTTTTTTCTCAGCGCTGGCCAACTCAGCTCAGCCCTATAATTCCCTGTCCCCTACATGGCCTGTTATTGGCCCCAGGCCAACTGGCAACAGTTAGTGTCAGATTGAGTTTTAATGGCCTGCGCTGACATACAAGCTGGGCAGAACAGGAAAACGTGCATATGCATTAGTGTCTGTATTTGTGTGTATCCTGTATATTTATGGCAGTAATGCTAGTTTAGATTCTTAAAATAACACACACACACACACACACACACACACACACACAAGAGTGGCTGTCAGCAGACTTTGTCTTTTGTCTACATAGAGATTTGAAAGCCCAGCCTTGATTGTTTCATTTGATCAAATGGAAGTGTATCTGTTCCATGAGGTTGACCAATGATGAAAACAAAAAAAGAAGAAAAATTTCAAAAATCACTGCAGATATGGATTGCCACACTATTTTGGTGTTTATTTAGATTATTAAAGAGGCAGGTAAACATCAGATTTAAAAATGAGCATAAAAAAACAATTACAATGCAAACAGTCTCCACCAAGTTTAGTGTTTTTCTTTCACTGCGAGGGATAATCATCAGCTCCATTTGCATTTCTCTCCTCCTCGTTCCTTTTTCAAGCCTCTGACGAGCAGAGCTCAGAAAACACGACCTTGTTTACTCAGAAGTGTGGCAGGCAGTGTTGTGTTGCAGCCCAACATAAAAGAACTTTTGTGGTATATTTGTTTAAGGACACAAAATGTAGGTTAAAATGAGTGGAAATAAATCTGTTTCTTTTAAGAATCCCTCTATATTTGATTTTTGGGACATGATAATCTGTAAAAACAAACAAACAAACAAAAAAATTATAGCCTATTGTTTAAATAATCAATAATGGTTACATTAAGTCCACATATTTTATGAATTCATGTTTCCAGTCATTATTGTATGTGTGCTGAAACACTGATTAATTGGTTAGTTGGTTGAAATTATTGAGCTGTTCTCTGGTTTATATCATTAAAATTGAATATCTTTGCTGTGTTTCTCCTCAGGCTGTGTAAGGTGGTCATGGGCATCTTAATTGACAATATATGGACTAAACAATGTAATAATTAATAAAACAGTCAACAAAATACAGTTGATGAATCGCTAATAAAGAATAATTTCTAGTTGTGTCCCTAAAAGACAATAAGCTGTTAAATGAAGTGAATTAATGACTAACGTTAATGAAACCCTGAATAGTGCAGTGTAACGGAGCCGGAGACAGTGACAGATGGAGGTTAACCTTTGTTGTGTGGGATGATTTAGAGATGAAAGGATGAATGGAGGATGGCTGAGCATGTTAGAGTGATAGATCGGTTCAGACGAGGGTGGAGGGAGGGAGCAGTGTCCTGAAATGACCGCTATTGATAAAAGCGAAATGGTTGGAGCTCAGAAATGAGTGGAGACAGAGGTGTGTGGAGGAGCGAGATGGGTCACAGCATAAACGATACATGGAGGCAAATATACAGATAAATGGTAATGAACATATAGAGTGCAGTTATGACTAAACAAAGGAGGATAGACTGAGGTAGCTGCCTCAGTGGCTGCTGGCAGGGAGTGATCACTCAGTTGACTGCAGTAGTGCATTATGGGAGAGGGGGAGGGTGAGTGAGGAGAGATGCACTCGGTGATCCCTCTTCCTCTCTGCCTATAGAGAGAAGAGTGGGGGAGGGGTGGGTTATATAGAAGCAAGAATGAGGGAACAGGGAGGAAGATGATGAGACAGGAAGGAGTGAAGAAGAAATGAGGGAATGAAGAAAGAAAAATGGCCAATGCACGCACACAAACATTCACATTCATACACTCACAAAAGGACACCTGCAACAGTCAGTCAGTCACTGGCTAATATGTATACAGTGACCAGAGAGGCTCCTGCAACTCTCAGCAATGCAACATATGAATTGCCCGACACATTACTGTTCAATCTGTGATCAAAGTGCACTTAATATCATCATGTATTATCAAACAGCTGCTGGTGCCTCACTCACAACACCCCAGACCAGTTTTCAGGTTCTGTGCATTCAGATTTATATAGTGTAGTGTGTTAAAAACTGTGTGTATGTGTACAGTATCTGTGTTGATGTGCTATGCTTTGATTTTTTTATGTACAACTAATTCTCATTCTTCACTTCTTTTTCTTCTTCTTCTTCCTCTTCTTCTCTTTCTTCTCCGTGTCCTCATCCCAATTCTCCTCCACCCCTTGTCCTTCTGCCCATTTTTTATGTCTTCTTCCTCCTCCACCCCTTTTTCTTTTCTTCATGTCCACCTTCTCCACCCACCTCTTCTTCCCCTTCTTTTCTTCACATCCTTCTTCTTCTCCACCTTCTTTTTCTTCCCCTTCTTTTATTCACATTCTTCTTCTCCTCCACCCCTTCTTCTTCTTCTTCTTCTTCTTCTTCTTCTCCTTTTTTTTCACATCCTCCTTCTTCACTTCTGTTCCTATTTTTCTTTATGTTCTTGTCCTCCTTCTTCTCCACCCTTTTTTCTTCTTCTTCACATCTTCCTTTGTGTCCAGGCCCTTGTTTTTTCTTCACATCTTTGTTCTCCCTTTTCCTCAAACCCCCTTCTTCCTCTTCATCACATCCTCCATCCCCTTCGTCTTCTTCTTTTTCTTTAGGTCCTCCTTCTCGTCCGCCCCTTCTTCTTCTGCTTCTTAATTTTTTTTCATGTCCCACTCCCTTTCCACTTCTTCTTTTTCTTGACATCCTCCTTCTCCTCCACCTCCTTCATCTCCTTTTGTCTTTTTCTTTACACCCTTCTTCACCTCCATCCCTTCTTGTGCTTTTTTTCACCACCTGCTCCTCCACCCTCTATTCTTTTTCTTCACGTCCTCCTCCTCCACCCCTTCCTCTTCTATTTCTTCATGTTCTCCTTCTCTCTCCTCTCTTCTTCTTCTTCTTCGTCTTCTTCTGTTTCTTGTCATTGGTGTTCTTCACATCCTTGTTTTCCTTTTCATTCACCCCTCTTCTCCTTTTCTGTCTTTGCTCCAACATGCACTTAGTAAAGTGTCCCTGTAGACAGGTGTAATCCAATTCTAATTCATGGTTCTTTTGGTTTGTGATGATGTTGTTTAAAATTGTTTTTCTGTGTATTGTGCAGGTATATGTGGAATTTGATGACCAGGAGTGGGAGAAGAGAGAGTGGGTGAAGGTGTATGAGGATTTCCAGCTGTTTCTACTGGAGCACCAGCTGGTCTGGGCCAAGAGGAAGGAGGGAGCAGGAGGAGGAGGAGGAGCAGGAGCAGGTGGAGGAGCAGGAGGCCTGCTGCAGGGAACCAAGGCCAAACACATACAGTGGCCTGCCCTGGTAAGACCTTTGTTTTCTATTTGTAGGCTGGACACAATATTAGAAACAATCAGCCATGTGACCACACTTCTTTTCATCTGAATATAAAGCCTCTGGATCATTCTTCACCCTCACTCTGTGTTGTTACAATTATTTGTCTTTGTGGTCATTGATTTGTCAGTGTGGTTAGCCCTGTTGTGTTTACCAGCTGTTCTGTGGGCTGTGTCTTTTGAGTCTCTAAAGGCCACTTTTTTATCCTTGTTGTGAGGGAGATTGTTTGGAACGGTGACACAATTTTCCAAATGAGCATTTGGAAGCATTTTGTGACTGACTCCTCTGCAGCTGACATACTTAACATTTTTGCCTCAAGTGACCTTGTTTCCACCACAGTAACTTTTCCAGGAACCCAACAACCATTTAAGATACATGGGTACCTTACATTACCTTACTGGTCACCATTAAGGGCTCATTCATGCTCAAAGTTAGATACAGAGAAGGGGGCAGACGGAGCCTTCCGTCTATACTCTGATTTTATTTCATCCATATTTGTGCACATTTTCTGAAAGCCTATAGATACAGATGAAACAGAGCAGTACAGAGATTGTAGGGGCAGTGCAACGTACTTCAAGCAAGAGTCAATTGTAGGAGACAACAAAGAAGTTTAAATGATGGCAAAAAGGAACGAATGGATAATATAGTTAAAAAAATTCTCTCTCCACGTCGGGATGTATTTAATGGACTTACAGAGCACCGCCATCAACAACGCTGCCTCCCCTTAAAGGTTTAATATTACAACCTCCTCCACAGTCGCCTAGTTTGTTGTGTGAAACTTTTGACTCCGCCCTCTAGTGCCATCTATTGGCTATTATCTGTGCTGTCATAAAGGACACATGGAAGTATGAGGACAGTCATGTTCACAATGGGTGTTCCTCAAAGTCAAGGATTTCTTAGGAGGACGGGTCCTCCCAAGGAAGGATCCTGCAGAGGCAAGGCAAGTCCTCCCTAGCATTCAGTGAACACACATTGGAACAGGCTTACAGGTGTCCCCACGTGATCATCCTTAACCCTCAGCAGACTGAAGAGGTTTCAGTTACTGCGATCATTTTGGCACTGTCGCAATGTTATTGTACAATACACATGTATCAGTATGAAAACAGACTCACACACAGAATCATTCTGTCATTTCAAAGTGATCCATATTTTCTGTGTGTGTGACCACACACTGCGCTTCAATAATATGAACAGATCTGATCTGATGAGCTGCGCTGCTCTGAAACAGCTGACTGCGCTGATTGTACATTATACCGCCGGGTAATCCTCTGAAATAAGTTCACCTCAAAACTGAAACTCGGAAGGATCCTTGACATTGCAACAGTCCTTCGGCGGGGGTCGATGACGTAGCATCCTTCAAATTATAAATTATAAATGAGCCTTTACACTGCTTAGTCAGTTATAAACCATACAGCTGCTACTAGTTGTGCACAGCCTCATTTACACAGCCAAGAAAGCACTGGCCACCACGAGAGTCAATATTATGAAAGAGAAAGAAGTGTAGGCAGACGAGCTAGAGACAAAGGGCAGTGATCGATAGAACCAAGCACCTGAAGGAAAAAAACAAAACTTAATTTGCTATTTGTTTAATTGCAGTAATACATTCTAGCAGAAATAATTGAAGATCAAACAGTGAGCAGATCATCTGTTCAGAGTCGTCCGTACCAAGAATAGTGACTAGGGCCAAGTGTTACGGAGAATATCAAAAATCAGGATTAGGGCTGTATTCAACCAAAGATAATCTTGGTTGACGGAAATTGTACCTGTGCTTCAATAAATTGATTGGTCGACGGTGGAAAATATCGTAACAAAAACACAATGATCCTTATTTTTAGGTGATTATAAACTAATAAAGACATACGTATATTTCATATTATCGATTTTCGACGGTATATCCTCCTAAATCCTGCACACTGAACCTTTAAGTTCCTAGTTTAGTTCCTTGGGATTTAGCTCTTGGATATATTTGGTCAAAAGGTGCTTTTAGTTGCCTTGTGTTTTTGACCTCTTAAGTACAGTAGTTTAACTGACAATACACTTATTTTGGGAGATGCTGCAGAATGCGGTAAAATTATTTCTCTGTAGTAAAACCACTCCCCAATACACTATCACATACCAGATATTGGTACTAGTTTGAAACCCATGTAGTATAGTGTAGTATAGTATAATCATAGTATAGTACAGTGTATTGCAGTTTAGTATAATGGTAATATAGTATAGTATAGTATAGTATAGTATAGTATAATATAGTATAGTATAGTATAGTATAGTATGAGTATTCAGACAGCCTAGTCAGTAGCTATCGTAGGGAAAATAGTTGGAATGCCTTTGTTTCAAATTTGTTGGTAAGTTTTCAGATGATAATAGATAGATCTGATTTTGGGTTGGTGGTAAAATGCTCGAGTTCCCCTTAAGATCCTGAATGATGGCTGAGTATAATGAAGTGACTGTAGGAGTAAAGTAGCAGCTGAAACCAAACCACAGGTAGAAAGCCTGATAGTGGTTTTAATAGCAGCGTCCCACTCTGCTTTGTCTGAATGTGTGTGTCATAATTGTAAGCACTCTGAAGCTGAGTCTGCTCTGTCTCTGTCATCACACACACACACACACACACACACACACACACACACACACACACACACGCACGCTTTGGTGTGGTGCCAGTGTGGTTCCTGTGGTGTTTTTGTTGTCATCTGTGTGTCACACTATTCCTAACACACACAACACACACACACACACACACACACACACACACACACACACACACACACACACACACTGTATCATCCACACTTCAGATGACAGTGGTTTGTGCAGACATGCTCGTGCTGTAGCAGTGTGGCTGTGTGTATGTCTGTGGCAGTGAACTCATATTTGCAGTGTGTTGGAGCTGAATGTTTTTGTGTCCGTCCCCCCGACTGTATTTGGTTCATAAATGTTTGACATTGATGGCATTTAGTTTGGACTGTGTGCATGTTTTTCTGCGTTTGTGCCCGACAGTGGCTGTGAGTTTGTGCATGGAAATGTGATTCACTGTTTTGATTATGTAATAGCAGAGTGCACAGCACCATCTGGCACACACATGGGAGATAAGAGTTCAAAGACTTCCACACACACACTCAAACACACACAGACACACAGAGAGTTTTTTCCTGGTTGTTTTTCTCTCTGTCTGACTCCTCCTCCTGTTTTTTTTTTTTTTTCACTCATTCGTCACATCACTGCCCCTCTGCTGCCATTGTCATAGCAACTGCATCAAAATCTAGTACAGACACACACATAGCAGTGGGAACTGCAGCTGTAAGCCTCAAGAAGCAGTGAATCCCTCTGATTTTTGCAAAGAAAATGTTCAATTATGCATTCAGTTTTAATGAATAACAGCTACATGATAAGATTAAAAGAAAGCTGCACATGGAGCAGAACACTGAGAAGCATATTATTTCCTTTCTTGTTGAGTTGTTGCTTGAATGTGCTTTTCTTGAAAAGTGGTACCTTCAACCAAACAGTGGTTCAAACAAAGTCTCTCCATCACTTGAACTGAAATACTAAAGCTTCATGTTGTTTTCCAGCTCTTCAATTCTGCTGCTGGTGTTAATGGGAATTTTAGGTCAGTGAATGAACACTGATGAATAAACGTGGCCACAAATGTGATTTACTAACCTCTTTAAAATAATAAAATGATATATTTTACCCAGTCTTTGTATATTTAACATCGTATCATTACAGTGGTCTCAGCAGGCAAACCCGTAGTTAGATTTACATGATTTTTGAATGCGCACCTCAAACAGACATCATCTTGTAAAGGGCGAGCCTGTATTGACAACGTGGCATAAATTCTCAAACAAAATCAGTAATACATATGGCTGTTGCTTTTTAAATAACACAGACAATGCAGTTTTAAAACATCTTAAATAGTTATTTATTTTTTCCCAGCTAGGAGGCTTTGGTTTGGTCTGGTTGCTACGATACAGAATATCTGTGGAAGTCAAAATGTTGGCAGAAGGTAGAGTGCTTGTGTGACTATTGGTCTTTGTGGTATTTGTTCCTTCCCTCCTCCACTACAGCACTTTTTACACAGAGATGACGCTATAGGGCTGCTACAAAGTTGCTTATTTATTATTCCTTTGCATTTTACACAGAAGCAAACAACAACAGCATCATGCCGCTCCAGTGTGTAACTGTAGACAGCATGCAGGCATCCCAAAAGCATAAGAAGCCTGATGGGCATGACCAATAACGCAACAGTGTCGGCCTGTAGTGTGACATATAACATACAGGTCTGAAGCAATAACATTGGCATAACATGGCAATAACAAAGTCTCTCTTATATGGCAGCTCTGCTCGGGGAGTAAGGAGCTGCTAGCTGCTAAAAGCTACTCTTTGAATTTCCTGGGGATGGTTCGCACGCATCACACATCATCAAAACATCACACCCATGCTGCCCATGTTCCTGTCTTGCCAGCTGTTCCTTTTATACAGACATTGTTTTGTTGCTGTTACTACCACTGATGTCGCCTTAAAGGTCAGACAGCTCTGCCCCCACTAATTCCATGATTGTACCTTTTGTAAAGAAGGTCAAGGTGAAATAAAAATTCTAGCCTTGTAGAGGTAGTATAAAAGGGGCTTGTGATTGGATGGCTGGGTAAAATTTGTCGGTAACAAGCACGTGTAAAATAGAACTTATTTTTCAACTTTCAGCGGCCAAAAAAAATGTGCAGCACTCAGCACAGAATAGAGGCTCAGAGCCTCGTCACGCTGCTGACATTTGTAGCAGAGTGTAAATACACGGTGCTCCCATGATCAAAAAAATAAAAACAAAGCAGTAGTGGCACTTGCTTGCCATCCACTGTTGTTGGTTGGCTCGTTGGTAGCATGATATAGTAATAGTGTGGTTATTGTGGCAGCTGTACTCTCGCTTTCTCTTTTTAACAGAATGCTTTTTATCTATTATTTCAGTCACTGCCTTTTTTAATAGCAGTTATGCCAATGTGGTTAAAACTCAACACTTCCTACAGAGGGATCATGCCCTTCGAGCTACTGCAGGGCCTTAAATGTGAAACATCTATACGGTAAGAAAGGCTATCAAAGCAGTAGCAAACCACACGCCACCATAGATGGAGTTTTAACAATAGCAAATTAAAACACGTGCAGATCAACACATAGGAAAGCTCATTAATAAAACACATTAATAAAGTATGATTGTGAAATGGGAAACTAGGAATTCAGACCTCTGTCTAAAATACAGGCCTGGCTCTCTTTGTAATTGAGGCATGTAAATATTACTCAGCGAAACTGTTCCACAATTTCTCTATCACATCAGTCATCGTGAGCACTGCACTGCGGGGAATCTGGTGAAATCTGATTATCGGCCTCAAATCAAGTGACACCAGTGGACACTCTTACTGTAAGGCGGATGCAGGAACACTTGAGTTTGCGTGAGCATCAGATTTACACGACCATGGAAGAATTTACATGAATACAAAGAGAGCAGATCTGTGGGCTAAGGAATTACTGACAACACATATTAATAGGAGCTACATTTGTATTATCAGTTCAGTCTCAAAGAAGCTGCAACTGAAGGGGTTTCTTTCTTTTTTAAAGCTTTTTTACCTCACTTGTAATAGTGTGCTATCTTGGCCAGGTCTTGCTTAAAAAAGAGATTTTTCTCTCAAGGGATGTCCTGGTTAAATCAAGGTTAAATAAAAACTTAAGTCTCAAGTTAAATGTTCATAAAGTCTGACTTGCTATCTGAAACAGTCACAGGTTTTAAACACTTCTGCAGAAACACTGATGTTGATTCTTATTGACACATTCACCTAGAAACAGACCCGTCCTCCACAGTCAGACTCACAGATTAGTCCTCACGCAGACAGACCCAGCAGATTGCTTGTCTAGTTATTACATCGTTACATAACTAAACCCCTGTGACCTCCACACACTAACACACATGCAGTGTCTCTCCATTTTCTCAGTTTTTCACACTTGTCACTGTTTTGCCTCAGCCTGTTTTTACTCTTTCTGTGGCTCTCTTTTTTTCATTCACATTATTTTAGTCTTCTTTACCAGACAGATTAGTGTGCATTGGTTATGTGTTGGAAATTATGGATTCTTTTCTGAACTAATGGGTTCGTATGCACGGCCTGTCTTGGAACTTTCTTTCATCATGGAACCATTATATTGATATTATCATGATATTAGTGTTATCAGCAGTCCTACACCCAAAGGTTTTCAGTTTATAATAGTGATGCATGATAGTATTGGTACATCATTGGTATCAGCCAATATATTGAAATGAAATACTGGAATTGACCAACATGCTGATAATATCGTTACTGAACTGTCAGAATCAGCCAACATGCTTTTCCAAATTTTGAATAATGAATGAATATCATATACATTGTATTTCGTGTCTCCATCTGCTGGTGGGCCATCATGATAAGAGTATGCATGCATAATATGATGTTAATTCCACTACTGAAGAGACTTGATGATCATTAAAATTAGGTGGGGAAAAAAAGTGGATATATCAATATCTGTATCAGTAATCGGTCAAATGAGTTGTTACTCATCGGCATATAAGCAAAAATCCAATATTGTGCATTTCTAGTTTACAGTATGAAAGATGTAGTCAGCATATATTTGGTATTTAGACCATTACTTTTTTATTAAAAATAATCATACAAGTTTTTGTTGATCCACTGATCAATCCATTGTTTTAGCTCCACATGTAGATAAGATCATTGACTCCCCTTTTAAAGCTGACATCAGACCAGATCCAGTGAGGCAGTCAGTGGATGCATCTCCAGTAGCAGTGCATCCTCTAAGCCTGGTGTGTAATCACTCACTTTAGGCAGTGTGTAGAATCCTTCACAGAGGCAAGTGGCATTATGTTAGCTCTCCTCCTTAATAGCAAATTAGCTGCAAAGAACAAAGACGCAGTTAAACAGCCTGATCCCAGCAGAGTGGAAGTACACAGGAATTAATGGATGGACAGAGAAAAAGAGAGAGGAAGGGAGAAAGAAGTAAAGAATGTCTGAATTGAAACGTAGCAAAACTTGCCTCTGGTCCACTATCGTAAGATTGATCATTGCTCCTGTGATGCTAATGACAGCAGCAGTAGTAAGAGTATTAATAGAACCTTTGAAGCTGGTAGTAAAGGCAGCTGCAGCAGTAGTAGCAGTAGGTGGAGCAGCAGGAGGTGCAATAATCTGATAACCAGAATTAGAACTGGAAAAGATCTAGATGAACAGGTTGTAAGACTGATCTGCTGTCTGTTACTGAGTACATTAATTTCTATAGTTCATGGTGACAGAAGTTAAAAGGTTTTATAGGTAGTATAAACACGTGACTGACGGGCATGTCTGCAGTGTGGAATTACACTTAACTAAATGGTTAATTGTAGCTACTGTTTATAAAGAAAGTGCTCCGAGGAATAGGCTTGTCATGATAATAACATTATCAACTTATTGTACAATGCATGGACATGACCTCGACCAATTTGCCGACCTTAATATTGCCCGTTGTGTCTGCATGCTTAAGAATGCCACCAACATTTTAGCCAATATGATGCCAGAATAAAAAGCAAGAATTTCTGCAGTAGTCTGCACCTCGTTTATCGTCCACAGAACGAGGTTGCATTCAGACATTTTCATAATGAAAAAGAACAGGCTGCAGTGAAAATCTCTCTTCAAAATAGTGGGTTTTTGCTTTAGTCCTTCTCTGACCAACCGTTACACAGGACATCTGCACGTACTGAACAACAACAACAACAACAACTGCTGTTTCAGCTGGGAAAAGATAGGCTTTGATGGAGACATGGCCTTATTAAACTAACACCAGCGACTGTCTGACCAATGTGAATTTGGTCGGACAAGGGCATAAAGACCAAACAATCGACCAACCGACCAGAAGTAGGGCTGCAGCCCCAGTGATAGGCCTGCTGCGGTATGAAAGCAGCAGAGCTTAGTATCATGTAGACATGCCTTCAATCTGTCAGAGTGCTTAGAGTCTCCATTTAACCTAACTGGACCTTGGAAGTAAAACAGAGCAGACATGGGGAAAAACATGCAGACCCCACGTACAGAAAGACATCAGATCTCCCAGCTTGAATCAGGCTAAATCTGAGACTGTCACAGCTCAGTTGATAATGGCTTCTTTGTATCACAAAAGCCTGACATGATAGGCATTGTGTCTTTATTTTTGTGCCTGATAATGTCATCTACTGACAACTGTTGGCATCCTCTCTGTACTTTGAGTCCCACTGTGGACAAAAACAAATGGTTACAGTCAGCCAGACATCAAGTCTCCTGTCGAGCCGCCCTGTCTTAATGCCTGGGAGATGTCGATAAACTGTTAAAAGTGACCCATTAATGATGGGCTGATCATGCACTTTGTGGGGAGGGCTTGAGACAGATTTCTACATTCACACTACAAGGAAGACCAATATGGAAGCTAATGGACTGAAAGGTGCGGACAACATGACTGTGTGATTTATGATCACAAAGACAGGGGAGCAAAGTTTAATTTGACTGTGGTGATGGTTAAGTCATAAAGTCCAGTATGACCATCATCAAATAGCTAGATTGGAACACTGTGTGAAGAGAACTGAATGGTGGGCAGGTGCTACAGAATGCAGTCATACTCTTAATATTGTCCTCAAATATACTGCATTTAATTTTTTTATATTCAGCATGGTTTGCTATTTCCATGGCGGACAGCTATATGAGAAGGATTTAATGTTACATGACTTAAATGTTGCTGAGCTGTAGAACATTTTCCATCCAGTCAACTTCACATCCATCATCCAGTTAACACTTTCTTGGCTGAACACCTTTCATGGCCTTAAGTGCCTTAAGTGATGGCGTACCTACGGTGTAGGCTCTTTGTAGACACGTACCCTATGCTGTAGCCTGATGTGCACCTCCCCAGAAATGTTGAGATGATATAGACCTCATGTTCATTTTTATAAACAAACAGCTTTTTTTTTGCTGTTGCAGCTGACCTTTGCTGTTTTGAGCTTCTGGTACCCCCAGGTGCTGACAGTCGGGTGCCCGATTGGCACCTGATTGTCAGCACCTGTGAGCATAGGCCCTGCTACAGTGGTCAGTTGGTGTCTGCTCCAAGAATCGGCATGCCACATTTGACTGATCTGGATAGGGCCCGTGCGATAGGGCAACTTCAAGCTGGTGTTCCAAAGGAGCAGCAAATTTCCTCACTTTTTGTGCTTAGTTTAGAAACTCAACACAGTGGCATAGAAACCCCACCGCAACTAGCGTTTTGGGATGTAATTGCAGAGTTATGCAGACACACCACTGCACAAATTTAAGCGCTCACAACAGCGTAGACCACTTGTGTAGGCTATGATGAAGGCACAGTGTAGAGCAGAAGCACAGCTATAAATTATTCATTACAGTTACCTTTTGACCAGCCAATGGGCTTTCAATATATATCTCTTCATCACACAGGCAGGCTTTCTAGACAAGAGTTACTCAATATCTTACCAACCCACCAACCATGAATTGTTCTATTAGTGTTTTGGACAAGATATAGGATGATATTCCTGAAAGCTGTGTACTCTCTGAAAGCAAAATGTGCATGATTGCATGTCATATTAATGTAGCATGTGCAGACTTTGACTGAAAGATAATGCATGTTTCACGTGAGATTGTGAGTGCTGTTTATTAACCAGAAGCTGTATAGACATGGTGTAGTAAGAACATTCATTTCAGCCAATCCCCAGGAGCTTGAAAGTTTGTCCATGCTGTTTCATGGACTCTCCCATCCAGACCAAAAGAATACTCTGCTGTGAACAGACAAAAAATTTGAACTCGCATTGATAGTCAGCATATTATAGGTCCAGTACAAGCTTTACTTAGGTATGTATTTGTGTGAAGGTATTTTTTTTTTTTCTGTGTGTGTGTGTGTGTGTGTGTGTGGGGGTGTGTGTGTGTGTGTGTGTGTGTGTGTTTGTGTGTGTGTGCACATTCTAGACTGTGTTTAATAGTGTTTACATGTGTGCACATGTATTAAGGCATGTTCCTCAGTTTGTGCTGGTGTAATGACAGGTGGTCTCAGGTGATGAAAGGCTGCAGTGTCATTTATCTCTTCTGCAGGATAACCTTAGCTCTGTTAGCTAATGGACACTGCTCATATCATCACACACACACACACACACACACACATGCACGCATGCATGCACACGCGCGCGCACACACACACACACACACAGATGTTTGTGACCTTTTCCCTTTCAGACTACAGTCATCTGTTTAAGTATGTCAGTGCAGCTGTGTGTGTGTGTGTGTGTGTGTGTGTGTGCAGCTGCCCACTATGCTGATGCAGGCATCTTTTAATAGAGCAAGAGAGACAGGATAGGCAGTCAATGAGGAGGGTTGTGTAAATTAGAGTCCAATATATATATATATTGTGTGTGTGTGTGTGTGTGTGTGTGTGTGTGTGAGAGAGTGTGAGTGAGTGAGTGAGTGAATGACAGAAGAGCTGCTGCTTTAATGGTAGCAGTCACTGAAGACGGGACCCGTTGCATGGGTTGAGTCTGTAGTAATGTTCCCAGTGACGTCCTGATCATATAACATGGTGACTGTCATGTATAGTACAGTACTATGTGTCCAGTGTGCAGCCTAGTACTACAACAACATGTCATCTGTCAGTGACAAGAACAATCCAGCATGGACCAGAGTATGCTGTATGTCATCTACACATTGAAGATAGTGTGAGCTGGGTTAAAAATATGGAAGTATTGCCACATGTTGCCTCCCTGATAACCGGCCACTTATCACATGGAGGTTATGACCTCAGTGCTATGTAATCCAGAATCTATCAGATGACAGTATAAGTAAGGACAGAAAATAGGACCAAATATATGAAAAAAACCAGCTTGTTAAAATATGTGAATTTATTCAGTTCCTGGGATCTGACATGAAAACATCAACATGTCAGATCAAACTGTGTGGGTCAGGGTCAGCTCATGGTTCCACTAAACTTGGAGAGAAATTTGGGAAAAGCTAATCAATAGCTAAACAAGCCAGAAGATTGCTAAGACAGTTGTTTTGAAGCTGCTTTTTAGATCCAGAACATCTTGGATGCAAAGGGCATATCTATTGCGACGGCAGCTAATGATGGAGCAGTAGACTAGCAGACAAGTTATGAATTGCCCAGGGGACATGAGTGGCTTCAGCAAAGAGACTACTGGATAGCGGACACCATTCAGAAGGAAATATTAGAACTTTTGGCACGTGTAGTCCAGAGAGAAATTCAGTCTGATGCAAGGAAGCGCACATTTTTTTAACTAATGGAACCACTAATGTAAGTAGCCTAATGTTTAGTCTGAGACGTTTTCCTGTAGCTCCTCAACCCAATCTCCAGAATAAATGTTTGAATTGGTTTCTGCAAACAGCTGATATGTAACATTTTTAGGTTATTCTGTGACTGTGATGTCTCACTAAAAACACCCAATTTTGTCATTTGTTGGTCTTGAACAGTGGTCTGGGGTGGGCTGCAGCTGCCAGCCGTCTCTCCCAAGCGCGTGCACATACATTGTTGTACAAGCACATTTCTGGCAGCAGCCCTCAGTGAAAATGTGTTTCTGTGCATGAATTTTGATACTGAACTGAACTGAAAATAGTGCTTTTGTCATTTTAAAAACTACCTTTAAAGTATGGG
Organism: Epinephelus moara; assembly: GCF_006386435.1. Lineage (NCBI taxonomy): Eukaryota > Metazoa > Chordata > Actinopteri > Perciformes > Serranidae > Epinephelus > Epinephelus moara. The sequence continues at coordinate 33,247,813 of NC_065518.1, read as the reverse complement.
TTGGTCATCAGTATGAATTGTCATAAATCCAAACTAGTAAAATTGTGCTTCTATGGTTGTAGGTATCCAGAGGCCAACAAATACACTGTGTATCTCTGTGTATACGTGTGTGGTTGCTTTCTGCTGAACCCAGAGAAAACTGACCTTAAACTGACATTTGTGTGTGTGTGTGTGTGTGTGTGTGTGTGTGGGTGTGGGTGTGGGTGTGCGCGTGTGTGTGTGTGGGTGTGTACATAGTAACATCAGGTGAGCTCATGCTTTTGGGTATACGTTTACTACACATACACGTCACATGATAATACACCCACTCACGGTCTGCACTTGAATATAGACACAGATGCATGCACAAAAAAATATAGACACACAGCACACATGCTGAAACACCTGGACAAAACACACACACACACACACTGCAAGTCTGGCTGTCACTGCTGTGCTTTCCTCTCACATTGTTTTTGTTCACAGGAGAGGAAGTGCTCACGCCTCTCCACTCTCCATTCACTCTGTGTGTGTGTGTGTGTGTGTGTGTGTGTGTGTGTGTGTGTGTGTGTGTGTAGGAAATGAGTCTTCTGTGGGTTTCCTGCCTGCCAAGGGACTGATAAGGCGTTTAGTGAGGCAGGATTTGCCGTTGCCTCTTTTGACTATCTTCACTCTTCATTTTCCTCTCTCTTATAATCTCACATGGCAGTGATATAAATGCTGCGGCTTTAAGTGTTGAACTACTGTATTGTGAAACTGATGTTGTATATTGTTTTCTTCTTGGCCTAAAAGTTTCAGTTTGCTGTCTAACACGTTACACACTCTGTGCATATTATTTCTACATCTACATTGTCTTCCCAGTACTTTCATTTTGAGTCAGTAACATGCAGTATTTAGAACAAAGAAATGAGACAAAGTACTCCATTTCATATGTGTAACACAGATTGTCAGCTTACTAGTAGCATAGGTTGTATAATAGTTAATCAATATTGGTCCCTGTGACAGACAGGGCTGTTGATGTGCATGTTTTTAAATGATGACCACAAGTCTGTCTACCACAGTAACCACAGTGGTTATGGTTAATCAAACATGGTTATTCATGGTTATTCTGTCTGCACTACGGATGTTTTGGGTTATTTTGACTGTTCTGACATTCTGACATTTCAAGTTTGGAAGTTGTGACTTCACACCAGGTGGACACCTGCATCATCAGCAAATATTTATTTTTTTCCTCAAAATGATGGATAGCACGTAGAATTATCTGTTAACTATAGGTTGAGTATTCTTATCATCTACTGATTCTTGGAATATTATTTAAACAAGACAGGATGTTGGACGCAAAACTACCATTATTTATACTGTGTTTCGGTTGCCAAAACCAGAGAGATTCCTCATCATGTGGATGCTGATGTCTGTAATTACAAATAAAAGTCTGCATACAGATATGAACATTCTTTGGCATTTTCTTTAAGAGCTGTAAAGACACCGCTTGCAATTTACTTGTATGGTGTTATGGATGTAGCTGCGGTTTTAACCACCAGCTGTGGTCCATGATAAAGTGAACACTATACACTTGCATCGAAACACACTAAGTTTAATAGAGGGAAGCCTCATATATCCAAACTTATCTTTCAAGCAAAAATCAGTATGTTTACATGACATTGAAGAAAATTGATTTATTGTGTGAGTCCAACTAAAGCCAGACATTTAAAACACATGTAAACATGCTAGTCGGACTGAAATCGTACTGAATCGAATTTCTCAAAGTCGGACTAACACACCCAGATAATGTGATGGGGAGTCGAATTACTCCTGCATGTATACAGTCAATCAGACCCAAACTGGCTTAGGCACTCTGCGCATGCTCCACAGTTTCCACCCTGGGCTTTGACCCGGATGTCGAATAGCATTAAATGTGTGACAGAAGAAAAGAAAAAAAAGAAAAAGTGGAGCGTACAGCACCTACAAAATGTAAAGTGCTGTAAAGCTGTCCACTGTGGTACCAGTTTGCCATTAGCCATTGCTAACTTGTTTGTCAATTTTTTGGACTGTGATGTAATAGGTCAACTGGAAAAAAGGTCCAATACTAACAAGCTGAAAGGGGACATATCACCACCTTTTGTAGTGGAGCCGAACATACTTCAGTCAATCAATCGATTCCCCTCCTGTGCTTGTGTACTGGGACAAGGACAGTAGTCCAAAATAAATGGCCTCATTCTTGGCTTAACTGTGCATGTAATCGTACTGAATGTGTACCCAAAAAGCTCTATTCCTTAAACAAGCTGACACAAGTTGTGAACACAGCATTGAATGGACAGTTTACCCCAAAATACATATTTTTCCTCCTACCCGTAGTGCTTTTTATCAGTCTAGATTGTTTTGGTGTGAGTTGCTGAGTGTTAGAGATAGACGGATAGACTTTCTTTGTACCAAACTACATCTGCCAACCACATCCCCACATAGTAAAATATCACAAAATACTCACTTGATATGGTAAATTGTTTGCACACTGTTTAAGTACATGTTGTAGAGACAGGGCAACATTCTCATTTATTAGGAGCAGTGTTTGTGTCCAAATGATGAATATAAGTCCAATATTTACTCCACTTTTAATTCTGTTTTTGGTCTCCACCAGCTCCTACGGGGATTATCTGTTTCTTTAGCTGCTAAATGCTCCATCATTAGCGTTTCCGTGGGGAGCATGATCAGATCAGATCTATGGATGAGAGGAGCAGCTTCTGCAGAAACAAGTAAAAGTAAACTTTCACTTTCACTGTGCCTGGCATTCTGCTGCTCCAACTAAGCCCAGAGTACGCTACACTTTGCTCTGCGAGAGTGTGGTGCAATGAATAACCAAACGGTATATATATTCCAATAGTGCTCCTTATGAATGGTCCATCTCCAAAAATAGAAAATCACTAGGTGGCGACCGTGATATCATGGCGGGCAGCTGCTAACTGAGTTGATAGATAGTCTCTAACAGTGAGTGTCTGCTGTTTGAGCAGGTAATGTACAGTGGCTTTATAGAGCTTTTCCACAGAAAACAGCTGCCTGCTGCTGCTGGAAAAAGGACACTTACAGAGCAGTGAGAGTGTACCAGAACAACAAAGTTACAGACAAGACAGATGAAACACACCATAAAGCTCTGAAAAGCTGAGGGGAGCTGCACATTCAGCTATTGATTCTCTCTAGGTTCATCACTATGAGAGATGCCTTTCTCATTGAGACACTGTTTTCACATAATCATTGGATACATTGTTTTGATAAAATTATCAGTTGTAGACGCTATTAGAAATCATTGGTTCAAGCAAATTTGTAGCTGGTTCCAGATCAGAATTGTTTCTTGATACCTAATGATATGCTGAAATTAAACCTTGGCTAATGGAACCTCTAGTTTTTAACCAGCACTATTATGACAGCTTCTACCTCTTCAAACACATGATGGGAGGGTAGTGTTGGGCAAGTTGCATCATCATCTTTGTGATCTTGATCTCTTCAAAAGACAAAATCCTCCAAGTATGTCAAATTTCAGGTAGACAAATCGCTCCGGTATGTGGTTAAGATCCACATGTGTTTGCTGTTGCCTGGTCTTTGGTCAGTCTGACTCAGTGTTAATGTGGCTTTCACCATGACAGGATAACCACACACACTGTAGGTGTGGCTCACAGACAGTGTAGTAGCAGTGTGTGTGTTTCTCTTCCTCTGCTGTGGCAGTGCTGCTGAAGTAACAGAATGACTTCTGCCAATAATGATTGAATAAGGCTGGATTCTGCACAGGGGGTTACCACAGTGCTGTAAACTCCACCAGTACAACAAAGACTACAGCTTTACTCAGCTTCATTTGGTTTATCAGCCACTCTCTCTGTCTGCTTTCTCACCACTCTGTTCTCCTCCTCAGTCTGTGTGTGACATGTGGTCTGTGATGACACATCTTCCTCCTACACACTCACACGCACCATTACACCTTTTATGTGAGGACAGCTGCCGACCTACAGGATGTGATATAACGCTCTGATGTAACATAGGTCTTTAGTGTATGTGCTAGAGTAGTAAATAATCCCAATTCTGAGAATGTAATATTAATAATTATGTGAAGCAGGCTGCTTTAGGTTTAGTGTTGAATGCAGACATCTAGTTGCCTGCAAATTGTACTGTGATAAAAATGAATGCGATTCTTATATACAATCATAGGGGCACAACATCAACAATTGTTAATGGGTTAATAAAAGTGTTGAATGTTGTGGCAAATCAAATACCTGACAATTTGCGTCACATTTATGCAAAAATCATGTACAATAGTAATATGACAGTAGAGAAGTCCTGGTCACTGATTTGCAGTATTTGTACTGACTTTCCATAAATGGTTTCACACTGTTGTGGTCATACAGAGCTTTGCTTCTTCTGTTAAATCTAGAAAAAACACCTTTCTGTTTTAACACTTTTAGGCAGGTGCTTGGCATATGTCTGTTTGTTTTCTGTTTATGTGTACAAATGCTCGAAGAGGGTTAAACGGGATGTTTCACGTATACAGTTTGAAGAGTTTGTTGTAAACAACAGTCATATCGATTCTATTGGTCATTATCTATCTTACAACTAAATACATTTTAGTTAACTTCCCCCATATTTATTACTGTACATTTGCAGGTTGTGGTCTGGTAGGCATTGGTGAGTAGCTCTTTGCTAATATAGCTCATCGGAAGCTTGTTTCCCACACACATACATGCTGCTGGAATTTTGGCCCATTAGTCACACCTGACAGTGAGCGTCCGGCTGCATAAACTGTCCCATTAGTGGAGCTAATAAAGCTGATAGTGGCTGTGTGTTTATCTAGTTATTTCCCTGACTGTTAGTGTTTGTATTGTGCGTAGGAAGGGCGTCTTCAGGCTTCCCCACACTGACACAACAGCTTTGTGTTACACTGATCAGTAGGGACCTCTCTCTGTTTCTCTTTTCTCTCACTGACATGACTTTATTACTGAAGCAGAATGCCAGCATTACACAACAGCAGAGGAAATAATGAAGCAATGCTGTTACATGACTTCTTGGCACGCGTGTGTAACATCAAAACACACAGTATATCAGAACTGTTCTCATTTGGACATTGATTCTGATAAAAGCTTTCAGTTAAAGGATATGTTCTGGTCGGTTTCAGGGTCTTTTATAGAAAGTTTAACTTCTTGTGCCATGGCAGAATTATCATCTTTCTTCCTGTGGGGCAAAAAACACTGTTCTTTCATCAGTCATTGGCAGCCTGTACCTGGCGTTGGTGTTTTGAGACATCAGCATGGCTCTGCTCTGGCCTTCTCCAACTCTGACACGGGATCAGATCTCTCTAACATCACAGACAACTATCAGCAGAGAGGAAGACTGACAGAATGCTAGAGAGAAGGCAGATAGTTAAGTTGGATAGAGAGAGAGAAAAAGAGAGAAGGTTTTAAGAGTCTAAGCCCTCCTGATCTTTACACCTGTCTGTTGTTACCTCAGTCCCTCTTTGCTCTGTGTGTGTGCGTACGTGCGTGCGTGCGTGCGTGCGTGCGTGCGTGCGGTTGCATCTCTGATCCAGATATTACATCATCTCTCTCTCTCCCAGGGAGTGTTGAGCACTGTGTGAACTCATTAAAGGCATTCACTGCAGACTCCCATCAAAGACACAAAGTGAATTCCAATGACCAGACGACACCCAAGGGCAGAGGGGGAGAGTGTGTGAAAGTGAACAAAGGGAATGAGAGTGGGTAGTGCCACGCGGCATCAAACCATTGTCGGAAATGAAGGAAAGGATGTAGGATACAATAAAACATATTCCGTCACCTAATGCAAATGTTTACCAGCTTTTCCTTTATATGACATTTTGCCATCAGTTGCTGCAAATGCTCCACAGTTTGCAAGAAGTGGTTTGTCTCCAGCATCATTGGAACTGACTCGGCCAAACTGTGAGGGTCTTGGAGGGGAACTGTGAGGAAACACATCTTGGCAGGTTCACATGCTCAGAGAGGTACTTTTGCATTAATATGCCTCTGTGTGAAAAGACATACTTTCCAGACTTATTGCATATGCCAGTTGGAAACTACCAGAGTGTATTATGGTAACAATCACAGCTGAGTGATGAACCTGTCAATCAAGAGCTGAGACACATTGTCAATTAATGGAGTTGTCTATCAACAGAAAATATATTTTGATAATAGAATAATGGATCAATTGTTAAAGTCATGGTGGGGGTGGCTTACTTTTTTCTTTGTTTTTTTCCTTGGCCTGTCTGTCCTTGTATAAGTCTGTGTCCCCTCTCTGAATTCAGTGGTTTCATAACTTTGTCTTGTTTGATTGTAAATTGAGTTTCTTTGGGCTTTGTTTGTTGGATAAAACAAACTATGTGAAGATGTCACCCTGGGCTGAAGGAAATTTTAATGGACTTTTATTACAATTTTCTGACATCTTATAGACCAAATGAATAATTGATTGTCAAGAAAATAACTTAAAGATTAGGCTAATAGATTACTGAAAGAAACTGTTCATTTCAGCCTTAAAGTTTTTTTCCCTTTTTTTTTCAGGTGTTGAGTTTTTCCTTACCTGAATCGGGGGTCTGAGGACAGAGGGTGTCTTATGCTGTAGGAACTGTAAAGCTCCTCAAGGCAAATCTGTGATTTGCAGTATTGAGCTATAAAAATAAAAGTTGTCTTGATTTACTGCTGAGATGTTACTCTAAAACTTCAATTAGTACCCCATGCTATTATTTGCTTAAATCACTGATGTCAGCAGGCTTATATTTGGGACAGGCGTCTAGAAGGGAGAGGCCTTCAACAGATCTTTTTCCCAGCAGACATTTTGACTTGTCATAGTACCAAAAGCACAGATGTATTCAAGAATATTGATGATGGCTGCAAAGGTAGGCCTTGGTATTGCCCATGCTGGTTCACTGGAATAATTTATGGGGACATTTAATGGAACTGAGCCATCGTTAATGTTCTCAGTTTCACCTGTGCTTTTCCTGCTATGACAAGTCAAAATGTCTGCTATGAAAAAGATCCATTCCTTTTAGCAAAGATGGGAAACACGACCAAATTATTTATTTCAACCAGTATGAATATTACTTGTATAAGAATTAGGCTCCAAATAACATATCAACAACAAATCATTAATTTAATCTAGCTCCGACAGACAAGGCATCAGACACAGAGAGCATTCTTGACTCTCTTTTACAGCACTCAAAGATTTCAGCACCCAACATACCAACCCAACATCACTTAATCCTGTTAAAACAATATTCACAACTTTGATTAATTTTTAGGAAAAACCTTTTTCCATTTTTTTTCATCAATGGACCCTTACAGACTAAAGGAATAAAGATAACTTGCCGGGTAATCAAGGAATGGACACATATTCCGACTTTATGACAGTTCGTTTTTTCGTAATACCAGTAAATCTGAATGAATTATGCTGTTAATTGAAGTTTTACAGTATTTTTACATCAGTGAGATTTGTTGGGTTCTTATTTGATAGGATTAATAAAAACAGACATCTGGTTACTTTACTAATTGATTATAGTCATATCTTGTCATTTTCCATGTAAAATACACCGTATGATTGCATATTTAATCCATATAGTCCAACACTACATACATGTATTGGCCATTGTAAATCCTGCAGTTTGAATCTGGGAGGTCAGTCCTGCTTTAAATGGAGACAGACTGCTCAACTAACTGACAGGCCACATGATTGTGTGTCTGCCACCTCTGGAGCAAAGGCAAATGGTGCAGAGCCAGCATTAAAACTAATGGGACACTCTTTTAGCTGACACACACACATACACACATAATCTACACTTTCATGCTGCGATCTGGCTGAGTGCCCGTGTGCTGCTACACACCAACATTATCTGGCAGAGCTCTCCTCTGTCCTAATTTCAGAGCACGAGAGACACAGACAGGGAGAGAGGGAGAGAGAGAGGGAGCGACAGAGAGAGAGAGAGAGAGGGAGAGAGAGAGTCTGTAATTTCACAGATCTTATTTATGTCGAGAACTGAAGGTTGTATCTTCAGTTCTTCAGTTGTGTGTGTGTGTGTGTGTGTGTGTGTTGTATGTTTTTTAGAAATGAATTCCTGAGGAGGTTTTATCTGTAGCTGCTGCCAGCACGGAGGATTTGATGCAAGTATCCCTGAAGAGATGCTATAAATAACTTCCCAAAACAAACCTCCGGGTCCTGATGGTTTCTGATTCATAAGCTTGTGTCATTTGTCTCTGTTCATTAGTTTCCACTCATATTCCCACAGAGAATCACAGGAAAATTACAGCTGAGATAAAGTGAAGTGATTCATGTCAGTCAGATGGCTTTCTAATAGCAACCTTGTTATTCAGTTCTGATAGATGATGATGTAGTGCTGTTCACCGATCAGATTACAGGCGAAACAGCAGGTAGGCAGGAGTCAGTGCTGCAGCTGATAGAGGGGAGCTGAAGGGAAAGGCAGTGATACAGAAGACAACAGAGTGAGAAAAAAAGTGAGTGTAATATCTTTGTTTGACTTCTCTTTCCTGGCTGCAGACAGCTCAAGTCCTGCTACGTTACCTAGCAACAATGGCCCACTTTGTAAAATGAAATACAGCTCACACACACACACTCACAAATAGATATCAGCAGGCATCTTGCTATCTGGTCACTGTACTGGCTCTGTTTATGATGACAGGAGAACAAAGGAGTGTGTGTGTGTGTGTGTGTGTGTGTGTGTGTGTGTGTGTGTGTGTGTGTCACATGCAGCTCTCTCCTTTTGAAATCTCTAAACTGTCTTCACCATTGTAATGTGTCTATAACACAGCTTGCCTTGCACTCTGTTGCTCTGTGTGTGTGTGTGTGTGTGTGTGTGTGTGTGTGTGTGTGTCACTGTGGAGGACATCTACATCCGCAGACCTGCTGGAACATTCTGGGGCTCGTGCCTTGCTCTCAGGCCTGTTAGCCAGCCAGAGAGAAAACCAGTCAAGTGTTTGAGATGTACTTTTGGTGGAAATTGGGTCAATAAAAATTCCAGCCCCCCCTTTCTCCCCGTCTCCCTCTTTCTCTCCCCCTGAGCAGATGGAGCTGGTCTAGTGTAATCTCCTGCCTCCTGTGGATCTGTGTGTGCATGTGTAATTATAGCTTACCTTTATGGCAGAGAGGGCTGCAGAAAAAAACATTTGTCTCCCTGCACAGAAGCAGTTCAGGCCTCTCACTCTGACAAACAGTGGCAGCAGTGGCAGTGTTTCTGTCCTCATTTTAGAGTCATCTAAGTGTAGAACCCTTAAAGGCTGCCATTTTTTGATGCTAGAGTAGAAAACAAGATTAAAGAGATGGAGACTAAGATAGAGAGCGTGTCTAACGTAGCCACAGCTACCACTGCACACGTGTTCCATCTGCTGAAATTCACAAAATGTTTGTGATTTAGTTGTATTTATTATTGTTTGTGGGTGAATCAGAATTTAATAAGAGGTGTGTGTGTGTGTGTGTGTGTGTGTGTGTGTGTGTGTGTGTGTGTGTGTGTGTGTGTGTGTGTGAGAGAGAGAGAATGACTGTTGCTTTAATGCTGCATCAGTATAGCAGATGGACCACAGGATATTACTGCACGTGTGTGTGTGTGTGTGTGTGTGTGTGTGTGTGTGTGTGTGTGTGTGTGCGCGCGCGCTGTTACAGTAGCAGTGTGTAAATCTGCTAAGCGATGGACAGATTACTCAGAGCTCGTTTGTGGTCAGCTGAGCAGTTCAAAGGTGATGGTTTTAGGGTGATTGTCTGTGTAAGAGGGTTCAGTTTTGGGCCAGACAGCTCTGTCTGAAAACTATTTGTATATTATTATTTGGCATTCAATCCTGTGTGTTCTGGAAAATTATTATTTCACTGGGCTTCCTAAGAGTAATGGTCCCATCTCATATAGTAGTTTTTCACTGTTGTCCATATGTAGTCAAAAAGTGTCTTTTGCTCTGTGCTCCAACAGTTGAGCAAGCTTGAAACACAGCAGAGCCTCACTCGACTTTCCCCTTTCCTTTTGTAAAAAAGGCCAAAACACACTGGGGCAGAGTGGCATGTGTCAAAACAGCCACCCCCATTATTTACTATCCACAGTCCCACATGCCAGGGCTCATGGATGCGCTGCCCCATGACACTTCACGCCGCTGTCCTGTTTCCAGCCTTGCTTCCCCCTGAATTAAACGCATTTCTTCCCCACTTGCTCTATGCTAGTACATAATGGCACTCGAAGCAGCTCTTCTTCTCTGCTCCTGGGGCTTTGACTCCTCTCCTCACCATGGATGTATAAACAGAACGCTGTTGCTGCTGCTGTCTCTAGTGTGTGTCAAAGAAAGGATGAGGAAAAACTAGTTGTTGAGGCTCAGACATATCCTGAGCTACGACCCACAATCCTGTCATTATAAAGACAACGGCAAAAAGATATTTCCTGGTGAGGCATAGCTCTGGAGATTGGCTCTTTGGGTGAGAAATCCAGTTTAATAACCTGGTGTCCATACATCATTTTAAGCTAACACAGAGGAAGAAGAAGTCCAGATCTATTAGTAAAAGTAGATATGACTGTGTGGTCTTCCGTTGACGCATCACTCTGTGACACGTCCTTTTGGTGCTAGGGGCAGCACTTGACATATGTCATATGACGCGCCACAGCAATGCCGGTGTGTTTTCAGCTTTAGATATGCTATCTGCTAGGCTCGTCTGTGTTTAAAAGAAAAACAGAATTTATAGATGGTTGAAAGATGTGGCTAGGACTGTCACAGTCTTCACTGTCGTCACATTTTTAGTTGGCTTATATTAGTAAAATGCTAGCTAACTACCTAACATATAGCTACAACAAACGGAGTTAGTTTAATATCAGTTTTTATCCATCAGCCAGGTCTGCTTCCTCCTTTCTTCTGTGGTTAAAGAGGTTTGTTGAAGGACATATTGGTTGTTTGGTGATATATTTTTAAGATGACATTATCGTTAGCCAGAAATGATCAAGACTAATGTTCCATTTATCTCTGTACGGCTACGTGCTGACCTGAACTAACTAAAGCAACTTTCTCCAGTAAAGAGAGTGTAATTTTAGGTCAGTACCATGGTCTGTATTCAGTTATAAATATAGAGTACTTTACTGATCCCAGGAGGGGAAAAGGGGACACATACCCAGTAGTGCAGTGGGTGCAGTCTGTAGTTCTCCCTCTCTGGTTGAGACAAAAGCCTTAATTTGTGTTTTTTTGCCTTGTTCATTAAAGTTAACATTGTGAATTCATCCTTCCATCACATAATGTAGTCCTTGCTGTCTGCTTGTTGAAGCAACAGGCCTACTGCCTGAGGCCCAGAAACTAAAAAAAACCAAAACCCAGCGGCACCTGGCTAAGCGAAACTGGCATTGCCATGTTTCTTTTTGTCACTCTTGTCTGTCTTGGTAACTGTAACTAAGGGGGGCGGGACTTAGGATCTGTCATTTGAGAAACTAACCCATGGACTCTGTTTGGCACATTTCCTTGTTCAGACAGCCCAGCACTGATTGTTGGTATGTCAATTAAAGGAAAGTCAATGTCCCTCCAGTTAGCCTCATATGTTGGATTATAGTTTTACACTGGTGGTTGTAACTGAATTAATAAATAATACCCCCTTCAGATAATCTTGTGACAGACAACAACAGCAACCATAATGACAGCAGTTCACACCAAAGATGGACTGCACTTTCAATGTTTTACCACAATTTAAAGCTTACAGAGACATACATTTATCTCTAACACTGTAATAAGCCAGCAATGGCACGGTCCAGTGACATCACTTATCTTTAAATGTATTTCACGGGGATGGATGTCCTCCTGTGTCCTCATATGAATGCTGCAACCTTCCTGGATGTTACTGTAATGCATCATAAGGTAAAGCACAGTTATCTGTGTCTGATCAAAGCTCACTGTAAAGACTACATAGGAAACTAGAAGTTAAATTTGCATATGCACAGTCATTTCTCTAACTTTTCATAACTCATAAGGCGTAGCAGGTCAGTTTTGATCAAGTTTGTTAGAATTGCTCAAAGGAAGTGTGCTGAAGGTGTGACTGAGATCAAAATGACTCCACTCCAGTGTGACATTACTATTATGACACTTTTAACATTCTGTAATTTCACTGGAAGTGTATCTGATATGATTTCATGTGACCGATAAAACGAATAGCATTTCAACACTATGTCCCCGTATGTACAGATGAACAAACAAACAAACAAAAAAAACACATAAGTTGCCTCTTTGCAAATGGACAGGATGCGATCTGTCGTATGGCAGTACATCCAAATCAGCAGCAGTGACCCTAACACAAAGACTCCTTGAGTGCTAGAATTAGTTTGTAGAGGGTTACAGACACAGGTAAAAACATTGCCTAGACTCATCACCACAACTTTATTCTTCCAGATGAAGTGACCCGCTAATCCAGTGTACTGGATGTGCATCTTCACTGATATTGAGCTTATAAAACTGGTATGGTATCAGCTAGACATGGAAAAAAAGGCTCACTAAGTTGTTATTATGAAAGTCTCACTTTTAAAATTGTTGTGTTTGACACACCTAGTTATTCATTTTCAATGTGAGGTGAGCAGGCAGATAGGGAGGCGTGGCTAACCTGAGAGGCATTTCTCGCACACACGTCCCCCCGTGCTGCCAGAGTTGAATTGTTTTGAACATTTTTTTCTATGTGCCACACATTGCAAATGGATGAGAGACTGATCCTTGCTGTTTAGGAAATATATAACTGTATTCTCAACAGTTATGGGGGCATAAACAGAGCATCTGTTTCAGCATCAGGTAGCATTAGATATAGATATAGGTTTTAAAACCAGGCTGTAAACATGTTTATTGCTGCTGTGAAGTCGGCCTTTTTAACATGGGGGTCTATGGGCATTCACTTGCTTTTAGAGCCAGTCTCAAGTGGTCCTTTGATGAACTGCAGTGTTTGGAACTCGGCATCAGCTTTATTTTTCAGCTGCACAGGTTGCAGCTTGGTCTACTCACATGACGAGAGCAGTGAGACCCTGCGGATCCAAGCTGGTATGGAGGTGGAGTGTTCTTGCTGTCTGAAAAGACCTTTTTTTGTTTTTTCCTTATTTATTTAACACAAGGAAAATATGCAGAATAAGTCAGGGAATATATGTACAAAGACAAAGGGTAGAATTTAGCAGCATTGTGGACATGATGCTACAGCACAATCAAATACAAAAAAGAACAGCAGAGGCTCCATTTTATTGAAAGTCAAGAGGGAAAATATTTTTTAAACAAAAAGGCACATTTGGTGATGGTTCTCTGTAAGGTCATCACAGAGAGTGACCTCTTTTACACCACACCTAGTCAATTCATCTGTGTTCATATATATGTATTGACTCATGTAGCCTTATATACTGTCTCTTAGTCTCAAAAACTGTAACAACACAATTGTATATATCTTCTACATCAATATAATGATTTACCCTGGTCTCTACCATCCTACATAGATAATAGACAAAAATAGTGTATGCATAGTATATAAATATATGAATCATGCCTGTGAACACCAGGTGGCCATGAGGTCTACATGTGGAAACTACACTTTATTGTATTCAGCTCTTTCTAAGCATTTTTGCCCGGCCAGTTGTGTTAAAATAAGTTTAAATAGTTTAGAGTTTGATGCTTAAATGTTGTCCCTTAAATACAAGTTTTAGGAATATGTGTTAAAGGAAATGACTGTCAATAAAGCTGAATTGAAGAGAGTAGAGGGGGAGGAGTGGGAGTGAGAGGCAGGGAGAAAAATTGAAAGAGAGCAAGTCAGAGAGTGTGGTGAGTAAGAGAGAGAGCCTGCGTCACAGAGAGAGAGAGAGAGAGAGAGAGAGAGAGAGAGAGAGAGAGAGAGAGAGAGAGAGAGAGAGAGAGAGGGAGAGAGAGAGAGAGGGAGGGAGGAAGTGTGTGTCGACCGGCCCTGCCTCCGTCCCCTCCTCTCTCCTTTCTCCCCCTCCTTGCGTCAGCAGCAGTTAAAATGTCGGCTGTGTAGCTCGTCCTCTGCTCCGCTTTCTCTCCCTCTTGGCCATCTGTCTTTTCTTACCACAAGAAGAAACCACACTCTCTCGCTCTTGTTGTCTCTCTCCCTCTCTCTCTCTCCCCCCCCCCCCCTCTCTCTTGCTGCCTTTTTTTTTCTTTTTTTACCCTCGTCATCCTTTCTTGTCTTTCTTCCTGCCTCTCCCCTGCTCGCTGGATCAAAGCTAGTTTTGTCAAGTGTTTTTCTTCAGAGCCATTGCTCGTTGACGTTGCTTGGAGACGGAGGGAAGAGGTAATGTTACAGTTTTATAACGTCTGCTGTTGCTCAAATCGCTGCTGTTCTTCATCGACTTGAGTTTGATCCACGAGGCTGAAGTAACAAACTGCCTGGGAACCATGCACATTTCCCAGAATAGACTGAACGGTCGTTCTAATCGGTTCTTGATGTCGACATGTATGTGTGTGTTACTGTGTGTATGTGCTTTTGTGTGTGTTAGTGGAGTGTGTAGCCTGTAGCAGTCTCTGAAGATGCTGTTAGCATTATAATCTAGCTGCTAATAACGTACCTCTTTACCACATAGCTACTACAACTAATCTTTACCACAGGTTTGTCAAAATCTAGCTTGGAATACTTTGCAATGTTTGTTACAGAGCAGATGGCGTCATCAGAGCTTTTCCAAAAGCAATGTAATACTCAAACACAAAAATCTAAATTCAAGACCTCAAGTATAATAATGCTCCAGGATTCTAGTTAATCCATTTGTTTTTTTCCAAACTTCGCTTCAGTTCTTGCTATATTTAGTTGATGATGTGTTTTTATGTAACTTTTCCATTACCCTGTGCTACCTAATCTTTCACAAACTGATCTGGAATCACAAGTCAAAGTGTGATTTGATGCGTAGGAGACACTTTTATCTTTCTGTCTATGGTGGAAAAATATTTCATGTCTCTTAGTACATGGTGTATTTGCAGATGTCTGATTCATAATCATACATTATATTGCTCAGTCCCAAATATGGCTCACATTTTACGGTTTCTAATAGTTGTGATCCACAGTACCGATTTGATTTTTCATTAAGATGTCATCAGCTTTGAGAATTCATAGACCAATCCATGACCTGTATAGCTAATATATTTGCGTAACTTAGTCCTGCTTAATACAGACTTTAAAGGGACATTCCACTGATTTGACTTGGGGAAAGTCGGTTTACTTGTCACAAGTAGTACTACTCAGCCTGTAAAACAGTTGTATAATGTCTCCTTTTTCTCTGGATGAGCTTTAACAAGAATGCAAAATCAAACGTGATAATGTCATCAAGGCCGTCCTGGATTAGACTTGATACTTCAATTTTTTAACGGAAAGTCTGGCCAACTGTGGGCGTGGAGTTTGAATGATGTCTGTGTGTATAGAGAGGGCAGAGAAAGTCTAATACTGTGCTCCAGGAATGAGTTAGCATTTTGCACTCCCATTTCCCTCGTCTTGAAGTCAGTTGTGTTTTTTTTTTTTTTTTTTTTTTTAAAGATATTTTTTAGGGCATTTTAGCCTTTAATTGACAGGACAGTCAAGTGTGAAGGGGGGAGAGAGAGAGAGAGAGAGGGAGTGACATGCAGCAAAGGGCCACAGGCTGGAGTCGAACCTGGGCCGCTGCGGCAACAGCCTTGTACATGGGGCGCCTGCTCTATACACTAAGCCACCAACGCCCCAGGCAGTCGTGTTTTTTGAATGGGGTTTTGGTTAGATGCCTGAAAAAAGGTCTGTGGTTCACACAAGCTTAAGAGTCTTTACATCTCTTTAAAATAATGGTTGTCAACAAGTAGCTAAATGAGAGTACAGAACATCACGCCAAACACGGCTTTATAGCTTTGTTGTCCTGGCGTCAAAGTCATGCCTACCGTTAGCTTTTTTATTTCTGGTGATTGCATTTAGGCTTCAAATATCATAAAAGTGGTGTTCATTTGTAAAGATTATCTTACTGAACAATGCAAAAATCTCACCAGCTTTTTGAAGAGGTAGCCAGGGTGATGTGAACTTAAGTGTTTGCTCACAATAAAATGTCATCCCTGCAGCACTCTGTGAAAGATGCTGTTTAGTTGCATTATGGGAAGTGTAGGATCCAGTGTTTTTGGAGCCAAACTGACAAAGTTCAGGATATCATGACCTATACTGCTTCACTTTTGACCTTTTTCTTTTTTTTTAAAAATCTTTCTCCTGTAAGTCCCACAGTTTTGTTGAAGTGCCATACTGAATCAGTGGAGTGCCCTTTAAACTGTGCTCAGACTACAGGAGTTGTGGGCTGATTTAGCCACGATTATGAAGGAATCTGGTCTGAGACCTTGGTCGATACTGATGTTCGGCCCAGATTATCTGGTAATGTGAGGGGTAACAGGTCCAGTCTTAGCCCTCCCAAACTGCTAGCAGGCTTATCAAGGTCACACCGATAATTTCAAATGTACTCGATATTTAGGATTTAAAATCTGGATGATTATGCGAGTATTTTCGCAAAAGCCAGTGAGAGAGACAAGTCTACAATGAGACAGAAGTAACTGAGAGGATTTTCACAAGCTAACGTCAGTGTGAAGCAGCTGATGGTGTTACCAGGCAACGGTTAAATGTTAGCCCATGAGGCTAACGATAGCCAAGGCAATTCAAAGCAGGCTCTTTGACCCCATTTGCAGTATAACTGGAGCTGCGATGTTGGAAGGTTACAGCTGACTAGAAATAAAGGGATGGTGTCCACTCAGGTTGCTCTTTGAGTGTCCTTTTTTTAGCTGCCTTGGATGCGCTCAGCCTGAAAGGACTTCTTTGGAACACTCAGTTGGCTGGCTGCTGATATACAGTAGATTGTTTGCATATAGAGAGCATATTTGTTTATGGTCTTTTATTACAGACTTTTTCAGTAATTACAGAATTATAATTCTCACCTATACCTTTCAGGTTTTGTACAAAAATATTTCAACCCAAGGCCAATAGCGGACACCTCAGTGAGTAGAGTAGATTTCAGTGCACTTGTGTTTTACCCCAATGCTATAATGTGATATGAGGCTGTAACTTTTCATTTTTAAACCCCTTGACATTAGCTAGCATGCTTCTGTTGACAGACATTAAAAACTGACTCACCTCCAGTTCTGATTAAAGAACAGAAAACCTGTATTGACAGTGTCTCCCTAACCATGTTATCATCCATACTCATTTAGCTTTCTGCTTTAGTTTTTTTCCACACTGCAAAGCTTTATTAACATTACAGCAAGTTGTCGCACCATAACAGTCTTCTTTTGTTTACATTCGCTTCCCCATGAGATCACATGACAGGAGCATTCAAGTTCCCTCTGGCACAATAGTCTTATTAATATCATGTAGTGTGTGATGGGCCATTATTTTCAAATCTTGTAGTGTGTGCATGTTTGAGATTAGAGAGAAGAACATCTGTGAAGTTTCTCCTCATGCGCGTGATGCAACCTGATTTCAAAATCGGTTAGGATTTTAAAACTGCTGTAGTCTGGGACCAGCTTTAATGAGCTTTTGAAAATGCACCTCTAGCCATATCCCTCACAAGATGACATAATTAACTGATTAGATAATAATATCATCTTGTTATTCAAATGTTACATTCACATAGCAGTGGGTAATGTAGACACTCTGAATTGTATTGTATTTTGATTTAATTTGCAACTCTTGGGTAGAAACATATCTTCTTTATCACATTGAGTGGGAAAGCTCCACCTATTCAGCAAGTTTTGTTATGAGTGTTCAGAAAACATTTCACACCCCTGGAGTCTAAAACTCCAAATTTAATCTGTCAAATTTTAAGATGATAATGACAGCAAAAACTAATTCAAATAAAAATGAAAGAAAATCACAAGCAAAAGGAAAAAAGACAAATGGGCTAAGGCACCTTTGCATACATTTCTACAGCTGTGGGTTGTAATATGTGTTAGTTGACTTACTCCATCTGTCAGTTAGATTCTTCTGATTTACTTTCAGGTTGTAATCTCAGATCCTCTATGTTGATATTGTTTGACAGATGTCATGACTTTTTGGAATGTTCCCATCACACATTATTTAATGTCTTTATGATTAATACACTTGTCATTTTGGCACAGATGGGCCATCTTGTTTGCAGCTCTGTTTGTTGCCTTATTAGCAGCTGACTCATTCTGCTATTTGGTATTGAACATAACAAGACTTAGCTTTTTAGTAACTTTTCATTGGGATAAAGTTCAAACTGAAAGCCTTTTCTAATGTTCAGTCTGTAAGACTCGGTTATAGAGGTTTTTACCCAGTGCTGTTCCTGCGTGCTGCCAGCGGCAGTAGTTGATTGGAGTAGAACTCCAGATGCCTGTTGGTTCCCTGTAGACTAGACTAACTTAAGGGTGGTGGAGTGGCACAGAGGAAAAACACTCAGCCACCTGTTTGATGGAGGGCCTAGCAGAGGCAGGAACATTATTTCTATTCATCCTGCTGTTATGTGCCATTTATCCCACACCCCCTGCAGCACATACTGAGCCACTGTTGTCAGACACTTAAGACCGGGCAGGAAATAAAATGCCATTCTTTGAAACAGTGCCTTTGTTGTGGTTTGTCGTGTTTAATTGATTAATAATTGATAATAATTTGTTAATTGTGGTTGAATGAACTGATTTTGTTTGCCTTAAACGTGTGTGTGTGTGTGTGTTTGTGTGTGTGTCTGTGTGTCTGTGTGTCTGTGTGTGTGCGCGTGCGAGCGCCTTGAAAAGAAGCTGTTGTACTATGACCCACTTAGAGAACAGTACTCTCAGTGCAGCACGACACATCCGACAAATCCTCCACCATTTTTTACACTTTTTGTTGGTAATGAAAAAAATATGTACAACGACATAAATGATTAAACGTCAAAGGAAATGCTCCTGTATAAAATCATTCTGAGTCGTTCTCTGTAACATCTGGCAGCTGTAATCAGGAAACAACATTAGGTCTGAACAGTATGTTTTGTAGCATCATAAACATGAATCCAAAGACTGGATCACTCAGATACAGACAATGAGAGGACACTTGATATGACGATTAAATACAAATGCTGATCTGTTTGAAAAGAATGAAGCCTTTTACTTTAGTTTAGGAGTAGAATTTTTACATCTTAGCCCTCATCTAAACCCCAGTCACACCAGAGTAGCAAAGCTGGTCTTGCCTGTCGGACTTTCCATGTGACCCAGCCCCTGACCTGGATTGAACATATATCAGAGGAAGTGAAACTTAACTTTTATTTCCTAATTCTTCAACGTAATCGTGGAGTTAACCAGTGAACTACACACACACAAATGTTTCCTGTATGAAAGATATGAGAGATGACAAATGTAAAATCTATTTACCACTATTTTGATAAATGATTAATCTTTTAAGTCATTTATTGTGCAGAAATGCCAAACATTCTCTAGCTCCAGCTTCCTGAACATTTTACTCATGTTTGAATTGAATCTCTTTAGGTTTTGAACTGTTGGACATTTGCTAGACCAAACAATAAATTGATTAATTGGGAAAAAATTGACATAATAATCCTTAGTGGAAATCATCATTATTTTTTGCAGCCATAGACAGTAAACAAATAATGGACATAGCCACATGTTACTATGGATCCCACTTTATTTCTCGGCAGTCCCACCCTACCGTGCTGTAGTAAGCTAGTACTAGCCCTAACCACGACCTCTTTGCCCTAAACCTAACTGTTGATTTGATCCCACATCAACTCGATGAGTACTAGCCAATCACGGCACAGTGGGGTAGGACTTGTCCAGAAATGCAGTGGGTCCATAATTACACTGCAGCCACTGTGAAATCACCAACTGGTTTTGAAGCTTAGAGTCTGGCATTTTGGCCATTGCCATATTGTTTTTTTTTTGTAGCCAGAAGTGACCATGTTTTGTTGAGAGGGTGTCGCTGGTGGAGGAGCGAGGGGTAGATCTAACTGAGAGTCCATGATCACTATCAGCAGGCAGCTCCGCTCTTAATTATGCGTAACTGTAAGCCTTAATAAAATGTAAAGGAGTGAGTTTTGTAAAAATGTAGCCCCTGCACAGCTGTCATGAATGATGAAATGAGCTATACAGACCAAAACTGTTTTTTGCACCAATCTGTAAACATGTTTATTTCTGCTGTAATGGCGTGTATTTCCGCTTTGAGTTGAAGTTTTTTCAACTCGAGGAGTTCAGAGCGCTCCAGCCAAACCGCCAGGCTCTTAGAGCGCAGAAATGTGAGGTACGTTGCAAGGCAAAAACAGCAAGCAAAGAGCTTCATTCTAATTGAAAACTCTTATAAAAATCCGCCTCCAGCTGCCTAAACGCTTTCTGTGTGATAAATAAACCACCACCTTATATTCTTCTCAAAATACTCCTCTATATCCTGCTGGGTGCTCTACCTAATCTTGTGTCTTATCTGATTATGTAATTCAAAACTTTGTTACATCCTTGGTGAGCACCCAGTGTACCCTGATGGTAGATTGCATGTCAGATGACACCAAGCAGGAGAGAGAGAGAGCTTCCCATGTCTCTTCTAATTAAAAAAATAAACCTTCCTGTGCTATGTTTATGTACATCCAGGCTGATTTACGCATATAACTCTCTGGCTCTGGATGACGAAGCTGTGTGTGTGTGTGTGTGTGTGTGTGTGTGTGTGTGTGTGTGTGTGTGTGTGTGTG
>NC_065518.1:33224466-33226987 GCF_006386435.1 Epinephelus moara | reverse complement strand
ATGAGCTCCATCATCACCTCTTCATCTCCTTTACATTCTGCTGCACTTTTCTTTATCAATTATTCACCACGCACACAAACAGACACACACAGGACAGAGGAGGCTGTATTGTGTGTTCATCGAGACTGATCTGCTTTTTCAGAGTGGTGTCATTTTCTCATGTCTGTCCCCTTCTGATGTTATCCCGGCCTTGTGTGTGTAAATATGCTTAGTTATTATGTCTTAGGTTCTCTTGCTAGTTTGCTCTTGTTTCCGTGTAGGTCCACTGGTTTTAATGTGTTTTATGTACTGACAGTAAGTGAATGTGTCTCTCCCGCTGCCCGTCTGGAAATACGTGGTGACAGAATGCTTTTTCCTGGCACGCAGGCAGATGTGACCCAATTGCGGTTGAGTGGGGTGTGTGTGTGTGTGTGTGTGTCTGTGTGTCTGTGTGTCTGTGTGTCTGTGTGTGTGTGTCTGTGTGTGTCTGTGTGTCATTTTAGAGGGGATGGAGGAACAGTCATGTCCTTTCAGCTTGAGGGAGATAGGAATCAGAGCAGGGATCCACAGATGGGAACCATGCTCCATCTTTGAAGCTGTCGAGTTAAGAAGTTAAAAATGAAACATGTTAAATTCAGTCATGGGAAGTCATAGTTTCACCTCCCCCTGACATGTTTCTGTGGACCTGGATGAATTCACAATAGGTTTAGCAGCTTCCCTTAACACGATTGACATTCATGTACCTAAACTAACTTTCTGCTGTGCTGCTACATGTAGTCTTTTTTGTAGTCTTTTTTTTAGCTATCAAAATTAGCCAAAGGCTGCTATTGACTTTGTTTTTTATTTGATTGATATTTCACATTAAACACATAACCAGTTGGTTTCCAAAGATGGAAATTGGAGGACTCAGACCAAAGCGATGACTGCTACAGTATGTATGAGTTAAAGTAGCCAGTACACAGTAAAGCCAGCCATGCTATAACTAATTACTGAAAATCTGAGTGAGTTTCCATTGTTTTTTCATGTTGACAACAGACCTAACAGAAGAAAGACCTGTACAGTTGAGCATTTAAGTTCATTTTTAGCCCTTGGAAGCAAGTGTTACACTGAAAGGGAAACAGTTAACTAATAGTTTCATCACACAAGTTTCATTAGTAGCTGTTGTCGAGCTTTCGACCAAATCACATGATCTTCCACAAGAGATGGGATTTCGTGGAAATGGGAATTTGATCCTCTACAATTGTTTAGCAACTGGGCAAACTCTGTCTTTTGAGGAGGATCATGTGATAGAAGTTAAAGTTGCCAAGACTTTTTTCATCAACCTCTGTTTCCAAGGTCAGCAATATTTTCAAGCTTGACTTCGAAATCGTAGTATGACAAAAACAAATCTCAACTCGTGGTCTACTTACTAGCTGTTTTTCAAAACTTTCAATTATGTCTTACAGACTACATCAGTGGATGGAGGCAAATGGTAAACAGAAGAATTTTGCACAGATTTTGCCTTCATCTGCTGTGGAAGACATGAGAGATATAAAATCCTTGAATTGGGATTATTTTGTCAGCTACTACAGTAAAGTTGAGCCTACTCCTGATTGAGATGACGTCTTTACTAAATCATTGGAGTTAAGGGATGCACGATATTAGATTTATTGCCGATATCTGATATGCCTTAATAAAACAACCCATTTGGCTGATATTTAATACCGATATCAATATATATTCCCCACCCACCTAATTTTAGTTATCATCAAGTCATTCTATGGTGGAATTAACATCAGATTATGCATTCATACTCTCATAGTGATGGCCCACCAGCAGATGGAGACATGAAATAGAATGCTTTACAATATATGTGATATTCATTCATTGTGCAAAATAAGAAAAAGCATGTTAGCTGATTCTAATAGTTCAATTTAAAGCCGATATTGGCTGATACCGATGACATACCGATATCATCAGCATGTTGGCCTATTACGATATGTCATCTTAAAGCCAATATCAGCCAATACCAGTAACATGTATATATTATCGTGCATCCCTACTGAAGTTGTACTTTGGATGTATAATTCCATATGACAAATAAATGATCGATTGATTGATTGATTGAAGTACTCAAGGTCGGCTTTCTTCGCAGCTTTTAACCACATCTCATGAGCTTCATAAGCAAAATTTGGACTAAACAATTTTTAGTCCTTTAAAAACAGACATCCCGTGGACAGCCACGGAAAATTGTTGTTTGCATGATCCTGTTTAAAATAGTGTTGCGCGATTTGAGAAAAATGCGTGATTGCGATTTGAGTGGACGATATCGTGATTTGCGATTGCGATTACAATATAATAAACAAATGGTATCATGAGTCTTCTCACTTGATTCAGTGTTTCCCCTACATTATATCAGGGGGGCACTGACCTGACCTGACATAGTTATTCAATCAATCAATCAATCAATCAATTTTATTTATAAAGCCCAATATCACAAATCACAGTTTGCCTCACAGGGCTTTACAGCATACAACATCCCTCTGTCCTTTGGTCCCTCACA
>NC_065518.1:33214371-33224346 GCF_006386435.1 Epinephelus moara | reverse complement strand
ACAGACGTGCAATAGATGTCGTACAGAACAGATCAGCATAATAAATTAACAGTAATCCGTATGACACAATGAGACAGAGAGAGAGAGAGAGATGCAGGTAATGACAGTAGCTTACAACAACCATATTGTTATGGAGAGTGTAAATGACCATCAACAGACTGCTGTTACGCACAGTCAAACACGTTGCTCGCACAGCAGCGCAGCACGGCACCGTACACGCACTCAGTTGGCTGTATTGCGTTCAGGCGTTGTCACACACGCAAACATCATGGTGGTGCCAGAGGAATGAATAACGGACCTATCAAAATGTCTTTGCACTCTGCTCATATATTTGAGCATATACTGTATTTTAGAAACGAAATAATGTATAATGTATATAGTTCATAAAACTTGTTAAAGAAGTTATCGTTTTTTTAAAATATATTTTAGATCAATATGTTTTTTGTTTTTATTTTTTAACATCTGATGGAAAAAAACTTTTTTTTAAATGACACAATTTTAATACTTTTATCAATTATTTCAGTTTATTGACTTACAACCTTTTAGCTTAGGTTGTACAGAATTAAGTGATATAAAGCATTTGAAGATAGGTCAAGAGAGCACAAGAGAGCTCAAAGGGTCAGTAAAACTTTTGTTAAAAGCTAATAAGCGGGCCTCATTTCATTTAAGGCCTGCATAAGTTATAATCTGATTGGTGAGCAGAGACAAAACTGCAAATATCATTGTCTGCTGGAACTGTGATATTTATCAGGTAATGTAAAAACTCCATGTACCCAGAGCATTTCATTAGCTGCTCAGTGTATGCCAAATAAAACATGAGGCCCTCAAAACAGCCACACAGCTGAAAACTGCTTCAGACTCATTCAGACCAACTTAGAGCATGTCCAGTGTGATAGCCCTATAGTTTGGATCTGGTGTCGGGTTTGATGTTCCATAGACACATGTACAACCATGTTTGGATCTACAAATATGTGTTTCAACAGAGTTGAGTCATTCTTTTTACCCAAGGTCTGTTATGCATCCTTTACAGAGCTTAACCAGCTTATTATGTCTGCAGTGGTTGTCACGGTAACAAGTCTACTTCATGTGCTCTGTAATAACATGCTGGAAACCTTTCCAAGGTCCCATCATGCATTTGCTCTGCCTCTATCATATCAGGTACAATGGAGACTCTCACCTTCTCTGATGGCTCCTCACACAGAATATGTGCACTGTCACTTTCAATTCATTTAATTTATTGTGTACAAGGCTAATAAGTATGCACAAGTTGGTGTGTAAAATTTCCATCGAAACCATAAACTATTAGATTGTCTATTAGACTTTTATCTTGCATATTTTGAGTCCAGTGCCTGTAATGTGTTTGCACATGTCAACACAATCAGACCAAAAATAAAAGCAGGGGGCTGAAGATGAATTGCTAAACCACTGCACAGAGGTTTATGCTAATATCACATAGGATTTAACAACTCTGAAAAGTAAACATTGCAGCAATTCATTTTACCTTTTAACTGGGAGGTAAGTATTTGAAACACAGTGTTCATGTTACAGAGTAATCTACTAGGAGCAGCGCCTTACTTGCCTGGAAACCAAAACCAATCTGCAAGCTCATGTTTTATTTGCTCTTGCAGAAGCCTCTGATCGGCCTCTGTTATGGACAGATTTCCAGATACCTGACACATTTCGGGCCAATCACAACAATTTATCTGATATAGGGCATTTCAAACAATGACTGTACAGACGAGCGACAGAGATGGCTGCAGCTAATGTTGAACTTTCTGTTAAAGCCACTATTGCATCGCTTTTGAATAAGCTGAATGCCATATTTTTTCTAAAAGAAGAACAATCAGCGTATGTAAATTTCTCTTGAAACGAATGATTCGTTTGCCGTACTTCTTACGAGATTTGTCAAAAGTTTAATAAACCAACTCACAGTATAGCAGCTCATCTCTTCACTGTGTAGTCCGTTTAAATTTTTTTCTGTCACTCAGGCAATTTGCGCGAAGTCCCTCCCCAATGTGCTGTGATTGGCCATCTACACCAGGCAGTGGCGGTTACTGGTCGCTAAGCACTATGTCACATGCAAGAATGCATGATAATATCGGCACGTTGAGCCTTATCTAAGTAAATGTGGTGGCTGTGTCTATTTACACACACAGACTGTAAAAATAATGGACATAGCTACCATGACGCCACCCGGTGGTTTTGAAGTCTTGAGTTCAGCATTTTGGCCGTCACAATCCTGGTTTTTTTTTGTTTGTTTTTTTTGTTAAGCTAGAGGTGACCATTTTTGGGTGAATGCTGGTGCCAAGAAGGAGTAAAGGGGGAATTAGATTCATAGATTGTGGTGACACCTCAAAGACAGCCTGTCACTCAAAGCATCCCATCCTTAATTATGCATAACTTTCAACCTTAATAAAATGTAAACGGATGAGTTACATAAAAATTCACCCCCCATACAGTTGTCAAGAATGAAGAAATTAGTTATAGAGTCCAAAATCATTTTTTGTCCCAGGCTGTAAACATGTTATATCTGCTGAAGTTGTCCAGTTTAACATGGGGGTCTATGGGGACTGACTGCCCAGCCTCAAGTGGCCATTAGAGGAACTGCAGTTTTTGGCACTTGTGTGTTGGCTTCATTTTTCAGCCCTCGAGGTTGCTGCTTGTTTACACGGCTACAATCTGTCTGAATGCAGCCTTATCCTGGTTTTTAGAGTCCTGGATATAAAGGTTGAAGTATTTAGATACTGGGATGCTGTGGCGTGTCAGCACCTTGTACAAGTTTCTGATTCATGTCTGCTATCTGCGTTATAAAGTTATGTGGTAATAAGTCAGTGTGTTGATAGTAATGCAGTGGTAGTCAACATGCTAAGATAAAAGTGAGTGGTAATGTGATGGATAAATTTGATCATTGCTTTTGTGTTCTCTTGCTCAAGATCTGATGGAGACCCAAGTTAGTTATGAGTCAGTCAATCAATCAATCAATCAATCAATCAATCAATCAATCAATCAATCAATCAACCACTCATTTATTCCCCACATAGAATTTATAAAAAAGTACAGTCCAGTGAAATGTGATCCCATAAGCTCGTTAAACTATGCTTTTTAATTTAGTCCTTTTTTGTGTCTTCTTACATTGTTGGCTGCTGCTTCACAATTGTCCATGTTTCCAGATGGGTCTGGTAATCAATGGTTTCTGGTTGTGGAATGATTTAACTGTCCACATCATCTGACCAAAACTAATGTTTCTGTGCATGTACACATACTCACTGTCAGTTCAGTGCTCTAATGAGGTCAAGACTCTGTCTGCTGCTAAAGGGACAAAAATGACATTTGCAGTTTTAAATAAATATGAATAATTTCCAAAATAATGCCCAGTGATGTTGCTTTGGCTGCTGGCTGCATTCTGCCAGTGGAGGCTGGAAATGTTATATGTACTGTACAGACAGACAGAAATAGAGCTGCACACACACAGATACACACACTATCATGTTTTGCTTGCAAATGTGCTCCTGCCTCTCTCTCTCTCTCTCTCTCTCTCTCTCTCTCTCTCTCTCTCTCTCTCTCTCTCTCTCTATCTGTGTGTGTGTGTGTGTG
Organism: Epinephelus moara; assembly: GCF_006386435.1. Taxonomy (NCBI): domain Eukaryota; kingdom Metazoa; phylum Chordata; class Actinopteri; order Perciformes; family Serranidae; genus Epinephelus; species Epinephelus moara. The sequence continues at coordinate 33,220,752 of NC_065518.1, read as the reverse complement.
TGTGTAAAGGGAAGGGGGGGTCACAATGATCATGTTTCTCACCTCTAATCTCTCATCTCTCTATCAGACTGACCTTGTTATGTAACCATAAATCACAGCAGCACCAAGTGCTACACATACATACACACAAACAGGCACATGTCTACCGCTGCCTCTCATCTCTTGCTGCATTTAATCCCTTTTTTTTTTTGACCGACTGATATTAGGCACTAAAATAGAAAATAAAAAAATGATGTGATAGTCAACAAAACCGTAAGACATCCTCTCCACAATAATGAATATAGCCTGTTTGTATTGCATTGGATAAAAAGAGGAAATCTGGAAGTCAGTGCAGCTCGGTCTCTGTCTTGTATGTGCAGTAACAGCTGAGCTCAGGCTGCAGGCTGTCAGACATCACCAGAGTGTGTGTGCACGCGTATGTGTAAAAGGGGTGATATCAAAGTGGGATGTACTGCCTTTGAACTGTCAGACTTCCTCTAGTTATTAATTTATTCATCACTCTGGAGCCATCCCTCTTTCCCCCTGCTCCGTCTCTTTCTCCTCCATCCCTCATTTCATCATGTCTCCGCTTGTGCTTTTTCTTTCTTTTTCTGCTTCCTCTGCCTCATTTCTCTCACATTTGGTTTATCATGTTTTGCCATGCAGAACTGGTGCTCCAAATGGATTCTGATGTGATGTTTGGATCAAATTCCTCATAGAAATGAGCTGTCCTACTGATATATCAATGTTATTGTGTTGTTGTTTCTGTGCTGTTGTTGACAGTGTTTTGTGTTTTTGTGTGTGCAGGCATTTAAGCCAGTGGTGGGAAAGAGCCTGTTGTCATCAGTAACAGCAGTGGAATTTTTGTTAGACCGACAGCTGGACTTCCTGTCTGACCATTCAACCTTCCAACCATACCAGGTAATAACCACACTCACTAATACACTGAATGATGCTTAAGCCATTGGAATTAGCTTGCTGTGTCTGAGTACTACAGAATTTTAGAAATCCCATATTGTAAAAAGTCAGATTCCCATGTCTTTTTAAATATAAAGCTGATATAGGTGCTGTATTAATACTTTGAAAGGATCAAAATACTCAGTCCACAAAGAAAAGCACACAGTCTGTATTAAGAAAGTTTGTCATCAGTACATTTACATGTAAAGTTAAGTTGAGCTACTGTTACAGGTCGACTAGGCCATTTAATTACAAGCACAGAAGGGGAATCACTTTATTGACCTAAGAATGTCCAACTCCAATATGACAGGTGGTGATATGCCCACTCTCAGCTTGCTAGTATTGGACCTTTTTCCGGTTTGGCAGACCAAACAATGGAGCGTCGTCTAGTTACTCTGCTACTTTTTTTAACAGGTTGCCATTCTGTGTTTTCCTCCCATCCATGTATTTTAAAATATTTACCTCTCTCAGCGGACACAGCATGAACTGTGTCTCCTTGTCTGTCCAAAAATGCATTGCTCTGGATGTAGATTTAGCCATGTTGTTCCTGGCTTCTTCTTCTGTTACGCATTTAATGTTATTCGACTTCCGGGTCAAAGCCCGGGGCAGAAACTAGAGCATGTGCAGAGCGCCTAGGCCAGTTTGGGTCCGGTTGACTGTATACATGTAGTAATAATTTGGTACAGTTTTAGTAGGACCAACATGTTTACATGTATTTTAATAGTCCGCATTGAATTATGGTGCAGAAATGCAGAGAATGCAGATTTGAAAGACCCGGAAACACTGAGCAATCAGAGTAGACTGGGCTTTTTGAGGGAGGGGGCTTAAAGAGACAGGTACTAAAACAGAGTGTTTCAGACAGGGGATGAGTACAGGTATATTCACACAGATGAGAAAAATAATGTGTTTTTCGGACATCAGAGTATATAAACATGTTTTAATAGAAACTCATAATACAAATATAAACCTGAAAATGAGCATACTGTGGGACCTGTAAAAGATCCATATTGTAAAAAGTCAGATTTCCATGTTTTTTTAATATTAAAGCAGGTATAGGTGCTACAGTATATAAATACTTTGAAAGGATCAAAACACTCATATACAAAGTAAAGCACACAGTCTGTATTCGGAAACTGTGCCTTTAAACAAGCCGTGAAGACTTCTGTGAAGTTGTAATGTCACATGTATACTGCATGAAGGTAGGAGCTGGTGCTACAGTGCCATTACAGTCAGAGATCGCAGATGTGGAAGACCTTGAAACACTGACCAATTTGAGCTTCCTGGGCTCTTAGCAAGAGGATGCTGAATGAGACAGATGCTAAAACAGCGTTTCAGTAGGTTTTTTAGGTTCAAGTATGAACCTAAAAAATGAGCAGGATACAGGATCTTTAAGTAACTTTGGTAACTACTCATAATATGCCACATATTAGTAAAGGCATCTGACACCTGCGAAGATTAATTTGTTTCAAATATAGCTTGATGACAGTGTACTTACTTACAGTGCACACTTGCTTGCTCTCCTCCTTAGAGGTAGATGAAAGGATTGATACCACTCTCATGTCAGCATGGCAAATATGAAGCTAATACCAGCAGCCAGTAAACTTAGCACAGAGGCTTTGAAGAAGGACAAACCAGTTAGCCTGACTCTGTCCAAGTAACAAGATGTTTTTCTTTCCTTTACTGCAGATACTCTGAGCTGTTCTGCCAGTTTGTAGCTGTTTAACATTTGAATGATGGCACATGAGGACATGCTGCAGTTTGCATGTGTTCAGTTAGTGTTAGTGTTGATCTCAGTTGTCTATACAGTTATGTTAAACTGAAAGCACTTGAGTGCATAAAAATAGTACGCTTTGTGCTAGTGGTGATACCTTCACTTTATAGGTAAGGGCTTGTGGAAGCATTGCATTTATTGTTGTTGTTGTTTCCAGCTCTAGAAATACTAGTCCCACTTTTACAGTGGACAGAAATAAGACCGTTAATTAAAGCAGAAATGTGAAGTGAGCTTTTTGGAGATGTTGTCTAATCACTGGTCACTGATTTCAGTTTTAGAGCAGTTAACACTGACATTAATCAGAGATACCTGCTGCCATGAAGTGAATAAATGGTTTCTGTTGGCTAAAAAAATATGTTTGAACTATAAATATGTTTTCCTTTGGCAGATGTACACATTGTAACCAGATCTCATTTGCTAATGAAGAATTAGTCATTCACAATTAGTTCTAGGCTGGATACTGCAGCCATGGTGTGCTGTTGGCCCCAGAGAGCAGCCAGGGTTGGGCGCTGTGTTCCATATGGATCTGACACTGCCAGGGTTTAATGTGAATATAAAGCCAACATGTGCAGCCACGGTCTGTCCTCTGAGTGATTTTACACATGACTGCTTGCTACTGACTCATAAATTACAAACACTCATGCACACACATTAATACTGACTGATACAGAGACACACAATAGATACTGTAGCTTCACAATTGGCAGTAAATCACAGGGATGTATACTTTTGTTATGCGGCTGTGTATTTGCTAGTGTGTGGTGTGTGTGTCTGTGTGTGTCAGTGCTCTGCAGCTGAGCACAGCTTGCTGTATTGTGCTGGCTGGAACACTGTGTTCCACTCGGTGTCAAGCAGACGGGAAGACTGTGTTCTGCACTCTCACCGTCAGTCATCAGTTTGTCTTAAGACAAGTCCAAATATCCAGAGAGAGACTCTTTCTATTTTTTTTTCCTTTTGTCTGCAGCCAATCAGAAGTCAGATCCACTGTTGTTGTGTCCTCTGGTGACTTGTGCTTTGAATCTTTGCAGTAGTTTCTGTGGCTGTTCACTCTGGCCAGTGCACTGACTCTGTCATGGTCAGCTACCACAAATGACCCACACTCTGTCAACACATGTGATGCACACTGTAACATAGTATTCTAGCAGTAGCAAAACATATAGGATTCTTGGAGCTTAATCATATTACATGACTATCACAGCACCAAAGTGATTTCCAAGTTTGAGATTTGAGATCATTTACTTTGTCAGTAGTCACAGAAAACCTGGGTGTGATTGTCTGTTGCAAACTGTGGCCACTTAGTTGGAGAGGGAAAAAACAACAGCAGACAGCCTGTCTAACTCTGGTAGAGTTACTCAATGCTTGCTTTCATTTTTCCTTGTTAGGTAAATGCTATGTCAAAGGAAAATCTATAACCACTCTATCTGGAAGGTTACAGTTTGAAGAACTTGCAGACAACCTGTATATACCAGTTTAAATATCATACATGATATTTTGGAAATGATGTCTGTATATTGAGACCATTAAGCTGTTTCTTTGCACTGACATTTGAGGTTTCCTCAGAGGGAGTACTCACCTTTCCTGTTCTTCTATTCTTGTAGCCCAGATGGGGATTCAGCAATTTGCTGAAATGTTTTTCTCTGGGTGCTTTACAATGAAATCTTTTTAAATGTGCAAAGATTTGCTGCAGAATGATGTGTTTGACACAACATTTTAGAAATAAACTAGCGATCACAGATGTAGCCTAACTATTGCTAGCATTGTTTATGGAGTAGTAGTAGTTTATGATTGTAGCTCAACTTTGTTTAGGCTTTTCGGAAAGGCTCATATCTATTACTGTGTAGTCATGAATATAACCTCTTAACGCAGAATTGTAAATTAAGTGATCTTTGTAAACACTGTGACTTTCAATTAAGCATACTTTGCAGTTACGCTCACCTTCATGCCACCTGTGCCATAGTTACCTCTTGTCCCATACAACACTAGACCATGGCAAGTGCTCACTGTTCAAAACACCAACTGGCTTGGCATGCTTTAGTAGCTGAATGGTTAAAACACATACCACATAACGTCAACGTCCCTGGTTTGATTCCAGCTGCTTGCATGTCATACACCTCTCCCTGCCCCCATTTCCAGTCTGCCTCTTCAATGGCAACTGTCCAGTAAAAGCGAAAATGCTGCGCCCAAAAAAACTGTGTTGAGTCTCATCACTTCACGGCTGATGGTCTGTTGTCTGTGACATGATGTACCTTCTGTTCATGTATGTCAGTATTTGTACTCCAAAGAACATTATGGATAGATGAAGAGAACACATTAGCAACTGAACGCTGTGGTCATTTCCCATTTGAATGATTTTCAAAGCTGCATCTGATGCTATAATGTTTGACTTTGCTTTGCACTGACATTTTCAGGAATATTTGCTGTGATAATGTTAGGGCCTGTGTCCACATAGAGTTTTTATTGTGAGTGCCAGCGTCTTTCTTAAATTGTTCCAACAGAGTGCCCAAGGAATAAGTCCTAAAACTCAGAAATAAGTTAGCATTTTATCATTCCCGCTTCGCTCGTCTCAAAGTCAGCAGGTTTTTCTATGGGTTTTTGGTTAGATGTCTGAAATAAGGTCTGTGGTTAACACAAGCTAAAGAGACTTTGTTCTACAACATAAAATGTGTAAATGAATACCCCACTTGTAAATTCTGAAGGTTTCGTGTGTCCTCACGCTAAAACATGGCTTTATAGCCTTGTTGTGTTGGTGATGTTGAAGTCATGTGACCATGGTGTAGTTCATTTATAGTCTAACGTTAGCTTTTTACTTCTGGCGATTTCATTTATGCTTCAAAAATCATAAAATTGCTGTTAATTTGTGAAGGTTATCATGCTGAACAAAACATGTAAGCATCGTAAATGTTTGTTGATCTTATTTTCCGCAATAATTCAAAATCCAATAGAAAAATCCCATAGGCTTTTTGACAAGGGAACCTGGGCGACGCTAGATTCTGTGTCGGCCTACAGAAAACGTCATCCCTGGACCACCCTAGAGAGATTGAATGTAGCCACATGCGGCCCTAGCGTTTATGTCAAAGTACTGTTGTTACTGTAACAAAACCTACACATAGCACATCATTAAAAAAAAAAAAGTGTTGTGATGAGGTGTTCCCCAGCATCCTGCCACTGCTTTCCTGCCAAAGTAAAATGCTATATGGAAACGCACGATTAAGGCCGATATTTAACAGACAAGAGACATTTACCCTACTTAAAAACTCTAAGCTGAACCCATAAATTTAAATGTATTTGTCTGTTTTTTTTAAGTATGGCTCCTTTTCTAAATATTAAACACACAACCCAATCACTACTTCAACTACACACACACACACACACACACACACACACACACACACACACACACACACACACACACACAAACACACTTCTACACTTTTCCAGCCCCCCACATCAGGAGTGGGAGTGGGAGCCTCTTTCTGCTGGCACTACTTACTTCAGAGTTGTACACACACACACACACACAGATTCTCTCATTCTTAGACTACTATGCCTGCACAACACAGAGCTGCCTTTTCTTCTGGAGACCTTTGAACCCCACTGAGCAGTAAAAACAGTGCGACTCTCTCTCTCTCTCTCTCTCTCTCTCTCTCTCTCTCTCTCTCTCTCTCTCTCTCTCT
>NC_065518.1:33169272-33214312 GCF_006386435.1 Epinephelus moara | reverse complement strand
CACACACACACACACACACACACACACACACACACACACACACAGAGCTCAGTAACAGAACAGTGTCTGCTCTCTCTCTCTTTCCCTCCTCCCTGCTGTCACATACTTCACCAAAGTGTCACGTTACTTTGACAACATCTCGTGTGCTTACACATACACACCCCCAGACACACGCTCACAGAGACACCTGTGGTGTCAGATCACACTGTTGCTGAATATAGAGGGATTGCCTTACATGTGGCTGCTGGCTCACTAACTACCAACAATAGGTCTCTCATTTTAGCAGGTGACAATTGATTTGGCCAGGTGAAATGACATCTGTTAGTGGAAGATTATCCACATAAATTCCATAACTTGTCTAAAGGACAAATGAAACTGTTGGCAACATAGTGGTCTGTGTGCTCCATGAAAGAAGATGAACGATGCAGATGTGACTGAGGATGTGTTTCAGGAAGAGACAAACACCAATCTGTATCATTTCACTTGAGAGTCAGTTGACTGCTTTTGTGCTTTAGGAACTGAGTGGTGAGTGTTTTTTAGGAAAATGATCCAGCGCATTGTGTCCAAACTGCAACAGTGTAGAGCTGCCAGTGGTATCATGCAGGAGCTTGTCAGGTGTTGTCAGCTTTAACATTTGGCTTACTACTCATTTGTCTCCGTCAACGCAAGTCGTCCGCAAAAGTAGCTGTGAATATGATAATTTTGACTAATCACCTCTGTCAGTATCATAACAATATTGTAGGGTTGAGTATTGGTGCTTTCACGAAATATTTACAAAATGAAATTTTTGATAAATAATCATCAGTAATGTGGATGTGATGACTAATGCCTAGTTCACATTACACGATTTTCACCCTGATTTTGCGTCACGGAGACTATCGTAATCTTTTGAGTGTTCATACCTGGCGACGTGTGCTTCTGTCAGCAGGAGTCTCGCCAACTGCATTACGACCTGTGTGTGCACACCACAAGATTTCTCCACCGAGCCCTCGCTGATAGAGCCCCAGATAATGCGGTGACGTCACCAAACTTGGAGATGACACATCATGAAGGCATGGATATTATCCTGGGTGCAAACACAACGTGCACCCCGTGATCCTGTGGACGCTGCCATTGTTGTTGTTGCTTGCTGGCCGGCCTCTCTGTGTTGTAAGATCTTGGGAGAGAAACAAGCAACCAGGGCTATGGAAACAAGCCCAAAAGAAGCGGCTGCAGTCCGACATACTATTATACATTTAAATAACTTATTAGATGGATATATATCGAGGAAGGTGACGTTTAGCGAGCAAGCCCAAAAAAGCAACTCCATTTTAGAAACAAGCCAAAAGTCGCTATTTGGCAAGTGCGGCTTGTCCTCCTCACATTTCTTCCGTCCTCCTGCGTGCCAACGTGGGACGTAGCCCACCTCTCATTGGCTAATGCTCTTTGTCAGTCGTGTCACACTTCTCCCGTTTTCTAGCATGCCAGATATCCAGTCCCAGTCTCAGACGAGGGGGCGACTTGCTCGTAGGCTTGTTCACACATGAGGACTTTTCATGGCAGACTATCTGCCGACTCTCCTCCGACCCAAGGTGGCTCTCAAGAACCTCTGCGACGTCAAAATTGCAATGAAAATTGTGTGATGTGAACTAGGCTTGAGGCCCAGATCACACAGAAAGTGTTTTAGCAGCTAGAGGTGGCTTTTTGCATTTGTTTTTGATAAGAATGAAACTTTTTGCTCACTGTTTTTGTGTTGCTACGAGCCTCGTGTTTCTGCACTCTAGGTGCCTGCTGTTTTGGTCGGAGCACTCTGAACTCCTCCTGTTAAAAAACTTGAACTCTGAGCAGAATAGTGCCCCACATCATCTCTGCTTTGTTTTCCATTGTCCAATCGGATGATTTGAGAGGCAGGCCTTCTGTGGTGATCAGGACAACAAGTTTACAGTTGGTAATCAGCGGAGGAGAAACTAGTGGTGCTCATTTTCTTAGCAGGACCAATTGTTATGCTAGGCCCGGTGATGGACAGCAGTTTGTCAAACTGTGGCCTTTGTATTGTGACAAGCCCAAGGCACAACTGTAATGTGGATGGATTATCTTGGAAAAGGAGAAGTGCTCCCGTGTGACCAAATTTGACAGAAATTTATTTATTAAGTGCATAAAAGAAATCTTAGATCTTCAACTCAAACCTGTTAAAAATGGGAGCAAAAGCAAATACACATACATACAGTGTTGGGGGAACTACATCAAAACTGTATTTTAACAAACTGTTAGCTAACTCACAATGAAAAGTTTTAAGCCACATTTTAACTACTCAAAAATTGTAAGCTTGTCAAAACAAAGGTATTTTCAAAGAGTAGTTCAACTACATCCACACTACATCACAGTAAATGACCACTGTCTGAGTCTGGAATCTCAATTTGTTAGTGTAACTGTGTTTGATTTAGGGATTAGGTCAGGCCAGTTCTCACCTAGGCAGCTTGTAAATGTTTTATGGAGAGGATTGGGAGCAATTGTTGGACTGGAATGAGGGAAATGCTCCCTGGGAATTTCATGATACTCGATGGCAGACATCTGCGAACCAAAGGTGATTTTGGTCAAATAGCAGGTCACTGTCATTTCATAAAAATATGGTAGTGCCAGTCAGATGAAACTTGGTTGATGTTTAAGGTTCTTAAACAAGAACTCATAAATGGCTTTCTGGTGGATATGAGGTAAGATATTATATGTATTTTGGGGTACTGGTCTTTGGAAGATTCATGTTCTCTTCTAAAATGAACATTGGACATAGTGTTACAACCACACTGTGACTAAAATGGACACTAGGCCACAGCTCCAGTGTATCAAATAATCATGACCACTGGCCAGCTGCTCCTCAGTCACCCTGTACTGTGCTCCTCACATATACAAAACATACATACAGTTTCATCATTTTAGTCTCTGAGCAGCAATATGACCATCAGTGCTAAAACAATAATAATCAGAAACAATCCCACAGTATGTTCCCTCATGCCTCAGCGTCTCCACAGCAACGAGTATTGTCCCTGAGAGGTTGTGTGTTTGAAGTCTTAACAAGCCATCTGTCTTTGTCTCCATACTATAAATGTGAATGTGTGTCATATTTGTTGTTATGTCACTGATTATCTTGTGCACAAGCTGTCCTTGTGTCACACCGTGGTGTGTTTGCCTCAGCCATTTGTTGTATTCCTAGTAGAGCTTGAACAAATAGCCTTGAGGTATATAAACAGTCCTAGGGAAAGGTTGAAGACAATAATTAAAGTGGTTATCCACAATGTATTTTAATGAGTAGATGATAAAGTATCTGTGCATGTTTTCTAAAGAACACAATATATCACATTTGCTATTGAAAGGGTTCTCCTTATACTCAGCTTGTAAAAAATGCTGATCAGCTCGTCCTGTCCTGGGTGACAACGTCATTGTAGTCTGTTCAGAACAGATCCTTAGCAAGCATGCAAACAATAACCTTTGTAACCTTTTATGTTGAATTTAATGAGTTGTTACTCAATGAAACAGAATATGTAATTTCATTTCACAGGATGTTTAGGTGGTGATCTGTTTATAAGTGTGTTAGCAGTTCATTATTTCTCAAGTAGACTGGTAGTCCTTTTCTGTCAGAAGACAAATATACAGGTTTAATTAGTACCTTTAATTGAGTACCTCAATTGTAAGAATGAAACATATACCAGGAACAAGTCTTGTCAAGTTTAAAATAACCACACAGAGGACTCCTATTATTTTCAGTTATTTTCACAAGTAAGGCCTTGTGGGGGGTTGGATGGGTGGTTGTGGTGGGTTGGTGACAGTGATTGTATCAGGGTGGCCATGGCTCTTGGCAACACCACTGTGCACCCAGTGGGATTGAACCATTGTAGATGTTATCATTTACACTTGTGTGTGGTATCCATCCATTTCTCTTAATGTTTTATGGGTATACTGCAAATTATTGAGCAGAAGTGCTTGATGGCAGTATTGGATTTTTATATTAAAGTGATGATGATTTTGATAATTGTTATTCATTATGCTTAAATGGTCAAAACAGACATTTCTGTCTGGTTATTTTGTCCATTAACAATTTCTCAAGTGACTTCTCAGAACAATTAATGTAAAACACTGTAGTTTTATTAAATTTCATATTGTATATACCATGAAAGATGAATTTATCCCGATCCCCCCAGTCCTAACTCTGTAAAATTTCATGACATGCTTAAATCACATTTGGGATTTATATTAAATTGTTGTTTTTATGCACTTGATCGTATGCTCATATTCCATTTCTCTCCACTCTAATGAAAAGAGACCAGTCGGTGGTCATGGTGACCATGTTGCCTTGGTAACACAGTCTCTGTGTGTATCGTGTCTAAACAGGCCAATAGTGAGCCAGAATAGATTGCAGTGGTGGTGGTAGAAATAGACTCACAGGCATATACATGTGTGTTATTTTCTGTCAAAGTAAAGCTAAACATAGTTTCAGCATAGGAAAGTGAGGCCTTTATGAGGCGAAGGTTGATGATGTAAGAGTTCCACTCTCAGCACTGTTAGTAGATCCTCCAGCTCCAGTGTTGGCAGTATTCCCTCAAATTAAGATGTAAGAAGAGGTAGAAAATTGAAATGGACAGGATTTGGTGGATTTAGTTATTTATCTTCACACACTAGTGCCACATACCCACTGCATGGTACGGCACGGTTCTTCTCTTTTTTGGTTTATCAATCAATCAATCAATCAATTTTATTTATAAAGCCCAATATCACAAATCACAGTTTGCCTCACAGGACTTTACAGCATACGACATCCCTCTGTCCCTCGCAGCGGATAAGGAAAAACTCCCAAAAAACCCTTTAACGGGGGGAAAAAACCGGTAGAAACCTCAGGAAGAGCAACTGAGGAGGGATCCCTCTTCTAGGACGGACAGACGTGCAATAGATGTCGTACAGAACAGATCAACATAATAANGATAATAACAGTAGAAGTATGACTAATGACTAATGATTGCAGCAGCAGCAGCAGGAGTCATCTGGCAGGACCACGGCAGCAGCAAAACCACACGTGTCACGCTATCCAGGCACCGCTGTGATATGAGTTAATCTGAGAGACAGTGGAGCACAAAGGCTCCGGAGAAGAAGCCGAGTTAGTGACATCCAGAATGGCCGAGTTAGCAAGATGCAGTAATAGGATACGAGAGAGAGAGAGAGAGTTTACCATTAACAGAAGTGTATGATATGTGGTTCCTTTTAAAATACCGCCTCAGTCAAGGTTCCAAGCAAGCAGGTCCGATACTAGAAGGTGGATTTAAAACACTGCAGAGATTTGTAAGAGAATCATCACTTGCAGGATATGTGACAGCTTGCACAAACCCACTGTTTTTAAATAGCCCAGTTACAGTCAATAGTAACTGCAAATTTTTTATTCATTCGATCCAGATTTTGAAAATGAGAGCTTGCAAAACTACAGCATATACTTTGTACACTACACCGTATACTACCTACCCTACACCATGCACTACGCTGTGCACTAGGCTGGACTATGCCATACACTAAGCCTTACACTTGGGCTGGGCAACATGGACAATGGTATTTGCAGGCTGAATGGTGATATGTGATATATCTCTATGAATTGGACTACATGTTTTCAGTTGCAAGTCAAAGCCACATTTGAGATGTCAAAATTATTTTTCTAAAAACAGATGTGTCTAAAATAAAATGCAAAGACAGGGATTTTATTCCCCTGTTTGAAAATATACAGCCGCACAACATGTAAATGAAAATTATAAAAAATAAATAGCAGGGCTGTACGTTAACATTTTTACACATAGCACTGGAGCTGCAGAGGTTTAAAGGTTTACATTTGTCCTCATTATATACGTCTTGTATATGAATACACTACACTGCACTATGCCATACACTAAGTGGTACACTATGTTGTGGTCTATGCTGTACACTATGCTGTACACCATGCCATACACTACGTGGTGTACTATGCTGTATACTGTGCCATACACTACAGTACGCAATGTTGCTATGGAAATCAGCCAAGAATCCAGTCTACATTAATGGGGTACTATTCAAAGTGGAAAATGAAAGAGAGAAAAGAACTCTAGTACCAAAAGTGAGTTGAGTCGAGTCAAGCTGAACAATGGAGTATAAATGTGGCATAGTTAAGCGTTTTTTTTCCTCTGGGTTAATTTCATAAATTACATTACAGACATTGAAGAAGATTGACTATTTTAAAGCAGGATGATTTCTAATGACCTTTCTGTGAATTGCTTTATAATACTGAGTGTATCACTAATTTAGGAACTGAATATAATAACATATATCTTTTCATCACTTACTGACAGATTTCTGTGCTTCATAGTAATGTGTCTAAGGTGTATCCAAGGTTGGCAGAATCCTTTTAAGAATCTTTGGTGGTAAAAAACAAAGATCAAGATACTGTTATGAAACCATTAGTTTATTTTGTTTGTATTGTTTATATTATTTTGTTATTGTTTGTAGAATCAACTGGGCTGATGGAGACTTTAAGCTGTGTGTCTTTCTTATAGCGCATAGTGTCTTATTGCAGTGGTAAAAGAAATCATCAGAGTGACAAATTGTGAGAATATAAGAGAGACGTTTATGCTGACCTCTGTAGCACTGCATTCCAAGGTGCTATTTTAGTGTGTATGCTGGTTTAATTTAGAGCTGAACAAGGCTGTGAAAGTAGAACACTGCAGCAGGACGAGAAAGAGACAGACAGACAGAGAGAGAGAGAGAGAGAGAGATACACAGAAGGAGACAGGTAGAGAGAGAGAGAGAGAGAGAGAGAGAGAGAGAGAGAGAAATACAAATACATCACCTTGAAGACTCCCCAAAATAACCTCAGTTGAACTGTACACACACTCAAGCTGTGTGTGCCACCAGTGTGGTGACTGTGGTTTGGTTTCTTCTTCCTCTCTGTCATCTGTCAGTGTTGTGTACTGTACATTGTTGCTTTGTGTGTGTTTGAGTGGTGAAGATGATTTTAATATCTTTCTTCTTTGTTTTGTAATCATTTTCATTAAACAACAAAATAGTCTTTTCTACTTCTCTCTTTATTCTCGGTTTTACCCTCCCTTACGTCTCTCTCTGATGCTCCCCTCTATGCTGCTGTGCATTTAAGTGTGTGTGTGNTTTTTTTTGTTCCATAGTGAGTTCCAGCTGCACTGTGTTTATTGTATGACTGTACTTCTGTTTCTGCTCTTTGCTGCTTATATGTATTTACAGGAAATACACTTCCATTCTGAGCAGTTACTATATGATGGAACATTTATAGAATTGACAGGAGTCAGAATTTGATTTTAGGGATTAGAATAGGTGTATTTATTTGTGTGATGTATGTATGCATTTCACCATTGATTGCTACCAGTTGCATGACAGAAATCCTGCTGCTCCTCTTCACTAAAATTGTTTACAAGTACAGCAAGCAGCATAGCAAGGTTTGTTCCTGTTGCTTCTATAGGAATAATTGTTTTTCCTCAAACCTGTTCTTAAAGCTGCTTTCACACCAGTGTGAGGTAACCACCCTTACAACCACCTATTTGCAGGAATGTTACCCCTCAAAAGCAAAGTGTTTATGAAAGCGACTGCTGCCTCAATGGTACATGGCTGCAATGGTAGGCAGGTGCTTTGGTGAACACTGGCAGAAGAGCAAGCTAGCTTGTAGCTGCATACTGCAGCAAAACAATGGAAATCACTGAAATTACCAAGGATTTCTGCATATTTGGAACTCAGAGTTTTTAGACACCAACATTATCAGCTCCTCCATATTGTCTTCTTTGTGCCTCCGGGATGCCCACTTATGGGTCGGTTGGGCTAACGCCAGAAGTTTAACACGGTGAACTCAGCACAAATCTGTGTTTGTGGGTTAAAATGTTATAAAATAATGTAAAAAAAGGTTTAAAATATTGCACTGATTCAGCATCCCACTTTTATGTAGGTAGGCCATGTAAACTCAGTATGATGTAACAGAAATGTCACTGACCATTGATATGTCTTTGAGGGTTAAGTAGCAGATGTCTTAGTAACCTCTGCAGCCTTGTGTAGCATTCATGTAGTGTTGGAATAATCTGAAAAATAACTTCCTAATCATTTTTCTGATCTGTTTTCATTCCCCTTAGTTATCAACATGTTGTTCAAATGGTCTGAGCTATGCAATGCAACACATCTTTGTAGCATCCATGTTGTTTCCACATTACAACTTACAGCTGATGAGCTCGCTGCATTAGAAGAACAACCATTTGAGAAGCACTTAAATACACAATTGGCCTTGGCTGGCAGAGGTCTCAACTCAATTCTGATTTAATCACTCTTCACTTATTCCTTTTGTATCATTGCTGCTCTACATTATGACATGTTAGGGATTCATTTACACTTAGACATCTGACAGGCTGACCTGGTATATACGGGACGCTAAAAAGAGTTGTTTAAAAAGATTAGTTAATTCATTTTATTCATTCTCAAATGTATCCATCCAGTATCGACTACTTTAAACAAATTGTGTTTTAGTATGTTTGATGCTGATCCTTAAATACCCTGTGCACGTGTGCGTGCGTGTGTGTTTGTCTTTCAGGATGAGGTGGACAGTCAGAACCCAGTATTAAGAGACAACCATCAGCTCCATGAAGAAGTGAGGGGCTGGCTCAAAGACCAGAAAGTACAGGAAATTTTTATGCAAGGTAACCATCTTATTATACTCTTGGTATTGCCAAATAGCACACTCTTCAGGTATTATTGCGATAGTGTACAAAGTGTAACATTGGAACATTTTTTGTGACTGTTTTAGTCATCATGTTCTGGTGACTGTGCACTCAGACTGCTCAGTCATCTCATTATTGTGACTGGTATGTGAGCCTGTGGTAAAGTTTTCCTTTTCCAGCCAATTGGACAATAACACTACTTCCTGTTTCTTCCAGGTCCCTATTCATTGAATGGCTACCGTGTGCGTGTGTACAGACAAGACTCGGCCACCCAGTGGTTTACTGGCATCATTACACACCACGACCTCTTCAGTCGAAACATGGTCGTTATGAATGACCAGGTACACACACTCACACACACACAAAGTTCTTTAAAATGTATGTGCGTAGTTCATGTATGTACATAACGTAATGTAGTAGTATAATGCACCAAGGGAAATGACAACACGGATACAAACAGAGAAATTAATGAGTACTTGGTACCTGAAGTTTGGCTGATATGGTTTTAGACTCCAACTGAAAAAAATGAATAAATAAATAAAGTACACTCAACATGGTGTTACTTTCGACACCTAATGTTGTAAGTTTTATTTTTTCTGCCAAAAAGGTACATTCGATTAGAATTTTGTTTATTAGTTTTAGTCAATAAAAATTTAAGTTTACTATGACCTCTCGGTCATAGGACTCGGACTTTCAATTTGTGTCAGTGTGTTAATCTACAGAGACTCTGCCTTCTGCCTGTATTTTCTGATTTTCTTCTTATTTTGCTGTATTTGGGACGTCCCTGGGCACAGTGTGCAGGTGAGGTCGGGACTGTATAAAAAGGTAGTTACCAGGTTCCAGACCGAAAGCACCAGACATCCAAGAGGAAGGTACTAAAATTGTGTACACACAGGGCAGAAAAACGCAAATATAATGTGGCAAAACACCAAGCGGACACAAGGTTAGGTTGGCAAAGGCATGATCCACCCTGCTCTTCCTGATTGGCTACTACAAGGTACCTTTGTTGGCTGGGTTGGGTAACCAATAATTCCTGCACAGTGTACCTTCACGACATTTAAGTCTAATTCTTGTCGAGTGTTTTTCATTTTTATGTCTTCTAAGTATTCTGAAGCTACAGCTGTTGACATCTTTGTTGTGTACAGCAACCGTGGTTACAGTTGTTTACCTTTTTATTCCAGGCTGTAGACTGACTCTATTTAGTAATCTCAGTTGTTATTTCCCAACTCTGACTGTTTGAACAATCACATTATTGCAGCTACCTGTGCTTTTCATTGCTGTACAGCAAGGCTCACCCGCTTGTTCACTAAAATGCTGTTTACTTGTCTCGTTTTTAGCATAAAATGAGCAGCTAAAATAGAGATGTTAAAATATCCCTTTGGCAAACATTTGGGGGAATTATCGGTCTGGTTTACAGTTGGCATGAATTCTGCACTCATTCCACCGATAGTCTATCAATCAGTCAATCAATTTTATTTATAAAGCCCAATATCACAAATCACAATTTGCCTCACAGGGCTTTACAGCATACGACATCCCTCTGTCTTTAGGACCCTCGCAGCGGATAAGGAAAAACTCCCCAAAAAAACCTTTAACGGGGGAAAAAAATGGTAGAATTCTATGGAGACAAAGAATAGCCATGTGAAAATAACTTCAACATTACCTCCACAACTTCATTTGTTATCTTACCACTTGGTTATCCATTTATATTCCACAGTCACTTATCCTGTTTGGTGTTGCTGGGGGGCTGGAAACTATCTCAGCTGACATTGAGTGGGAGGCGGGGTACACCCTGGACAGGTCGCCAGACTATCACAGGGCTGACACATAGAGACAGACAACCATTCACACTCACATTCACACCTTCGGCCAATTTAGACTCACCACTTAACCTGCTTGTCTTTGGACTGTGGGAGGAAGCTGGAGAACCTGGAGAAAACCATAGCTGATGTGGGGAGATCATGCAAACTCCACACAGAAAGGCTCCCCCACCCTGGTTTTGAACCAGGAACCCTCTTTCTGTGAGGTGACAATGCTTTGCATTTAAACAGTTATTAGTTTGCATGTTAGACTGTATGAAATAATGGATGTAGCCACCACTATGTCACCCACTGGTTTTTGAACTCCCCGTTTTGAAGTGTCAGGTTTGACATTTTTGCCGATGCCATCTGGTTTGTTTTTTGTAACCAGAAGTGATAATTATTTGGCTTTGGTCAAGAGGTTGTCAACACATATGTCGTCACAGTTTTCATTGACTCAGTTACCACTATGCAAGTGAAAAACAGCACCATCATAACCGGGAGTTGATTAGGTCAAACAGACTGAGTGTAAAGTGAATCTGTTGTGTGTGTGTTCAGGTGCTAGAGCCTCAGAACGTGGATCCGTCTATGATCCAGATGACCTTTCTGGACGATGTGGTCCACTCCCTGCTGAAAGGAGAAAACATCGGCATTACTTCCAGACGAAGGTCACGATCCAGCCAGAACAACAACAGTGCCCACGTGAGTACATACACCGCCCCCCCACACACACACAGACAAATGACACAACGGCACAAACAGTTCAGTTTTTCATAACAGCTGACAGTGGTACTGAAGTGGAGGAACACATTCAAAATTATACTATTTAACTGTGTGTATGCTGTGTTAGATATTAAAATAAAATAATGTCCAATAGAAAAAATTAAGATTATTAAAGTGTTATAAACCGAATGGTCACATTGAGTACATAATAAAATATGTACTGTAGTGCCATGTACAGTCAACAGTTTCTGCATAGAAATAAGTTCAAAGCTGCCCTTAAATTCAAATTTAGCCTCAGCTCTAACAGAATTCAATATCCCTCTAACAGTTCATGCAGGTGATATCATTATGTCATCCAAGCACCATCAGACCACTTTCATAAAAATTGAATAACCAGCCTACTTACAGTCCAAGACTGAAAAACGTGAACATAACAGAAGCACTATTAAAAACAGGAAAAGTGTCATTTTGGCCATCAGTTTCCAAACAGATGAATGAAATTATGTGATGACTTGGCAAAAAAAGAATGCAGTCACTACCTTTCTGCATCCAAGAGCTTTATGCGCTTTGCTTGGGCGGTGTCCCCTTTACATGACTTTGGAACAATGAAAAACATCAACAGTTCTTTGAAATAAGGCCAACACTCCATGTTTCACACTTTTCACGTCTATCCTTTTTATAGTTTTAAAGATATAAACCTGTAATCTGTTTGCCTGATGAAGGTCTAGTACCGAAACATCGCAAATAAATTATATATTGCAAGTTAGACAGTGTGTGGGAGTCCTTTTGCAAAGATATAAACCTAAAAATAATCTCACAGGATAAGGGCACAGTGAAGACCTGAATATATACACATACATACAACATATATATATATATATATATATATATATATATATATTAGGGCAGCCACGATTAGTCGACGTATCGATGACTAATCGACTATTAAAATAATCGGTGACTATTTTAGTAGTCGACGAATCGGTTTGAGTCATTTTTCATGGAAAAGTACGATAAAAGTGTCCCAAAATACTCTTATTGCAGCTTCTTACGCTCAAATATTGGCAGCTTTACACACTCTCCCATGACATTTTTCAACATTTTAACACATTTTTCGATAAAATGATTAGTCGACTAATCGAAGAAATAATCGACAGATTAGTCGACAATGAAAATAATCCTTAGTTGCAGCCCTAATATATATATATGTATATATATATATATATATATAGATATATAGATATATATATATGTATATATATAGTTAGATAAAACAACCAAAGAGCTAATAGACCAAATGCAAAGTGTCATGGAGAAGAAAACACTGAATCTGTCACAAAAGAAGCCTAGTAAGTATGCATGACTGCTGCAATAAAAATAGATACATGAGAAATATGGAGAATCGAATAAAAAGTCCCTAAAAATATCAGCAAATCTCATCTCTGATTTAGGATTTACAGGAAATAATCTGCTCAAAATTCATCTAAAGTGCTCATTTTACACAAACTTCCTGCAGTTTTTTGCACCCACTTTTTGGGTTAATTGCACATTGCATCAGTTGTTCTGTGCTGTTTTTGTTATGCATTGAATATAATGTGAAATATCCATAAGAAATATTACTTAGTCAGTGGTTGTCAGTTTACTCAATGATAGAAAAGGGATCCCTTCAGGAAAAAGTCTGGGAACCACTGATCAAGCTGAACGCAGCCAATAGGTTGCCATTGTTGTTGTGTTTCTGTTGTTGTGTGTAGACTATTGTTTGTTTTGATTTGCCAACCATTTACTTGACCTCATCTACATTGTGTCTGTGTATCTGTGTCAGAGACATTGGTCAACACAGTCTCCCAAACCATCTGCAAACCTTTTCTTTTGCAAAGTTCCAAGCCAGAAAAATATCCTGTCACATTGCAGATCACTTTGTTTCCTAAATCAGCCAATAACTGTGGTTATCTGTGAGTCTGTTTGACGCATATCTGCTGTCTCATTTTTGTGCTCTCTTACTGAAGATAGCTTTAAAGTCAAATCAGTTCCTGTGGGATTGTTGTTTAGTTTTACATTGAAACACATGCAGACACACAGTACACTGTTGCACCGGTTACCAGTCGGCTCCTTTCATGTGACGCTGATGTAAGCAAAACATTATTTAGAATTTGGTGTTGTTTGGGCAAAAATACATGAGGCACATATGGAAGGAGCTTATTGGTGAACCAGTCTTTTGAACACTCTGCCAGTCAGTTCTGGTCCCGCAGTCATTAACAAAATCTCTCCTTGTCCCACATTTTCTTTATATTCATTTCATTTTGTTATTTTTCTTTTGTTTTTGTGTTTTTTTCCTCGTTGTTGACACATTAAAGATGGCGGGAGGGAGACCCGGCGGGACCACTGGCAATACTCAGGTACCCCCAACCCCCCACCACAACCCTCCAGACCAACACTTTGCACAAAACACTACAAATGAAGAAAAAGCAAAGCACTTAAATGTAGAGTCACAGCTGAAAGACATGATCTGTGCTTGACTGAAAGGAAAACTTTCTGAATTATCAGTCTGGCAAGAAAAAAAATTGCATTGGCATTTCCATAAACTGTAAATTAGCATCTGAGTATGTTTGTCTGATCCTCAATAACTGAGCTGCAGATTGGTCTGGTCTTCAGAGCGTCACTGGTTATTGGTGGGAAATCTCCACACAGGAGTGATTTATTGAAGTGATTAATCCAGACTTAAGAGAGTCCAAAACTGTCTCTGAGAGCAGGTGCTCCTGGAGCCTAGAATTTTTTTTTCCCTCCATTGCTGCTCTGGTGATATCTCTGTAATGCACAGAGCCCTTAAAGTCCTGACAGATAATATTTTGTGTATCTTGAGTACACAGGATATTTTTTTGTTGGAATAAGTTGTTTTCTTGTGAGCACAAGTTGACAATTTGCTTCTTTCTTTTTTTCTCACAAAATAAAAGATATCACCTTTGAGGACTTAAGGGGCTCTGTAGGAATGAATGAAAAAACAGTCAGCCAAAACATTAAAATCACTGAGAGGTGAAGTGAATAACATTGATCATCTTGTTACAATGCAATTTTCTGCTTGGAAACCTTGGGTTCTGGCAGTCATGTGGATACTACTTGACATGCTCCACCCACCCAAAGACCATTGTAGACCAAGTACACCCCATCATGGCAACGGCACTGCCAAAAGGAAGTGGCCCCCCCAGCCAAAAAATGCACCATGCTATAATGCAGATACTGCTCAGAAATGACACAAGGAAGGTGAGAAAGAGCTGAAGGGTTGATCCGGCCTCCAGATTCCTCAGATCCCAATCTGATCGATCATCCTTAGGCCGTGCGAGTACCCCAGAGGTACCCCTGAGCCACGGTGGGGCCTCTTTGAATTGGACTTGGCTCTGACTTGGCATGGACACAGGACCACTGGGAGGTGTCCTCTGGCACCAGGGGTGTTGGCGGAGGATCCTTTGAGTTCTTTAAGTTGTGAGATGGGGCACCAGCATGTCCCACAGATGCTTAATCAGATTGGAATCTGTGGAAGTGTCGTGGGTACTTGGTCTGCAATAGTATTTGGGTGGGTGGAGTGTGTGGCATCCTCATGAATACCAGCACCCAAGGTTTTCCTGCAAAATATTGCATTGGAAATGGATTATCAATGTTATTCACATTATCTGTCAGTGGTTTTAATATTTTGGCTTATTGGCATATGTTAAAACGACTTAAGGGGACAGTTCACTCCCAAATCAAAAATACATATTTTTCCTCTTACTTGTAGTGCTATTTATCAATCTAGTTAGTTTTGGTGTGAGACGCTAAGTGTGGGCCTTAGAGATGTCTGCCTTCTCTCCAATATAATGGAACTAGATGGCACTCAGTTTGTGGTGCTCCAAGCACCAAAAACATACATTTGAAAAACTCAACAGCAATGTCTCTTTCCAGAAATCATGACCCTGTCATTTAAGATAATCCACAGACCTTGTTGTGAGCAGTTTCATGTAGGAACTATTTTCTTTCTACTGAACTACACTTGCCAACCATATCACCACGCAGAAAAAGGCGTGCATCCCATCATGGATGAAAGGCCTTTGCTTGTTACAACCCGAAATGTAAACATTCGCTCAACGCTAGGTGAGCTAGCAGCAGATGTATGCTTTTTTCTGTGTGGTGATACAATTGCCGAGTGTTGTACGGTACAAAGGCAATAGTTCCTACATGAAACTGCTCACAACAAGGTCTGTGAATTATCTTGAGTAACCGGGTCAAGATTCTTGGAAAGAGACATTGTGGTTGAGTTTTTCAGATGGATTTTTTAGCACCACAAGCAGAGTGCCATCTAGTTCCATTACATTGGAGAGAAGGCAGACATCTCTGTGGCAGATATCTCCAACACTCTGCAACTCACACCAAAACAATAGCTCTGCAGGTAAGAGGAATAATATGTATTTTTGATTGAAAGGTGAACTGTCCCTTTAAATTGACTTTGTCATGGTAATCTGTTAAACTGTGAGGTTCCATAACAGGCTGATAGTCAAGCAAAATAAGAAACTTCAAGCAGTTTTCATGTCTTTCATATTTATAACTCTATCTCCCCTCTCTCACGAACAATATTTTCACTTCGCCATGATCTGTTTCTCTCAACATTTGTATCCCTAAATTTATGAAGCATTTAGTGGAGATAAGGCTTTACAGAGAGAATCAAAATAACTTTTCTACACCAGTTAGTGCAAAACAGTGACAACATTTGGGTTACCTCAATTGAACCCTTTGACTTTTGCACCAGTTTAAAGAAACATTTTGAGATTCACAGAATAAAAATCAAGCACTAAAAACTAAATAACTGCAGGTAATAGAGAGACAGTTTCTGGCAGTGTATGGATGCACACTGATTAACATCTGCCACAACCTGGAGATGAAATGTCAAAGTGAAATATTTATTTAAAGAGCAACTCCACCCAAGCCAAAAATCCTGCCTGCACTGCCATCTAGTGGCTGCAGCCTCTGCTACACATTCTGCATTACAGCATTTCAGTGACAAAATGCTACATCATAGTTTCCTATCACAGCAGCTGTGATGATGAGTGTTGACAGAAGTGAATCATCCCACAAAGGTCAGTGCACCACTGTTTTTTTGCATAGTGTGGAGTTGCTCTTGAATGCCAAGCTCTTAAATTAAGTCCAGTTTGTAATTCCGAGAAACAGTCACCTCCCTGCTGTTTGATTGTTGCTGTATGGTGGTGTTGCAGTTTATTTCTATGGGTTGGGGCTAACACCCCCAAAGCCTTATCCATCTGCTTCAGTAGCCCAGTGCAGGATCAGACTCTGTGTGAAAGGTTAGGATTACAAAGAGAGAGAGTGTCGTTCTGCCTTTCACAAATGACTGATCAGGAGGTAATCCCACTGCACCAGACGGTCCATGATCTTTAGCTCTCCTGCTCAGGTGCCCACCATGCATTATTTATGCCACTATAATTCCTATGTGGCATTAGCCAAAATTTATTTTGTCTCTTTTAATAGTTCCTTCTACATGGTGGTTCAGCAGTATTATTTAGCATGTTTAAAAATGACCAGCGTGTCCTAGACAGGGTCAGGAAGACAGAACAGCAATTAAACAGAGTGGCACATCAACCTTCTACCAGCAAGGGGCTGACAAGGCTCCATAGTAACTCTGCATACACTGTCCTCTGCATCTCGTCAGGTATAACTTGTGAAGTATCCAGCTCTACATTATTGATACTTTATTCTTCTTTCACAAAGTTAACAACAACACAAGAGCAACTGAACACCTACTGTTGGTCAAGAATTATACTTGACCTGTCTGGATCACATGGAATACATGAATGTGATTTAAGAGGCATAGAAACCAGACTGTGCGTATATTCATAACAAAAGTCAATTCCACGCTGGTTTGTCTCTGACTTAAGTGACTCAGGTGGGTGTTTCCATTTACATATTACAAATGGTTACATTTGTGTGCAGTACAAAATGTAGTAAGATCAGCAGTCAGTCCATATACTCTTTAAATAAGATCTCCCTGCAGAGAGCAGTGCTAGTGTTTATTTCACAGCTAGACAGACTGTGGCTTCTTTTGCTTTCCATGCAGCAGCACTTCCACAGCCACTCTTCTAACCCCTCCCTTTACCTCCCTCAGCTCCAACCCACACATCAGACAAAAGCAGTGAAGCATATCTGTATGGTGGTTGCTGTTTCTTGAAAATACAGATTGGAAGTTTACCAAACTTATTCTCATACAAATCATCTCACCATTAGCATGACAACTGTGCTGCTAAGAAGTGATTAAAAAAAAAACAACTTATAAAGACAAAAACTCTTCTTTGGATTCAAGCTTCAGAAGTCCAACTTAATTTACTTAATGGGCTTAGAAGGTAAAACCAAAGTAGAATATTGTACTTGCGCAACAGAAACCTATATGAATGGGATATCATGGGTTCATAGATCTTCAGTCATTAAATATGGATACAGCACAGCTCTGTGGTCAAATGTTAAGTTTGGTATTTTTCAACCTGGACCCTATTTTCCCATGTTTTTGTGTCTAAGTGACTAGTGGGAACAAGAATTTTTGAATTTGTTCAAGTATTAAGTGAGAGGACTGCAGCCAGCAGCTGCAAAACAGGCTGTGGTTACCCACTTGGGGTCCGCACCGTTAATGTGTGTCCACTAAGAGTGCTTGTTTTTGCCACTGACAGGCTTAGATTGTTATTCGAAGTGTCTGACAACATTATGAAAAGGATCCCTAAAGCGATAGGCCTTTTTGTAACAGAGAAAGATCCATTTTGTTTAACCAGAAACAGCCTCAAAATCTCCATCCCCAAACCCACCAAACTCCATTTAAAAATACAGTAATTTTAGTGTTAATAGAGCCAGCATATTCTTACATCTAACTGTGTAAATTAAGGGTTTATTTCAACCAGACCGAAGTTGGTGATTGTTGGAACAGTGTGAATATGAACCAAGATGCTTTCCTAAGTTTTATTTTGTTTGTTTGTAACTTTGAATGAAGTGTGTTTTGAGATGATGAAAAGTTACTGTTAATTTATGTGGGGTCTGGTGGATTTGACGATGGAGATTTTGAGGCTGTTTCTGGTTAAACAAAAAGGAACTTAATCTTAAACAAAAAGGTCTGTCTCTGTAGGGAACCTTTCCATAATGTTGTCAGACACCTAGAATAACAATCTGATCCTGTCAGTGGCAAAAACAAGCACTCTTAGTGGACATAAATTGACAGTTTGAACATGCTCCGGGTGGTTACATGGCAGCCTATTGCAGAGCTCTCACTCAGTACTGGACCAGTTTCAAAAATTGTTTTTCCCATTAGTCACTCAGACACAAAAGATATAGGAAAATAGGGTCCAGATTGAAAAAACACATAACTTATCCTTTTAGGGGTGTGGTTCCCACTGGTGCCAGTTGCAAATAAAAGTATGTACATTTTTGTTACTCTGAGACATTTTGTTAAAATAATGAAGAAAAACCATCCTCTAGATGTAAAATGTTCTTTGAAAAGGCCTTCTTGATGATCTAAATAAATGTATGGCACCTAAATGTTCTCTGCAGCATGGTTGGAAAGTAACAATTCCTGAACTCTGGGACTATGTATAACATGCCATAAGAAACTATTTTAGACTAAACAGATTCAGTCCTACAGTTAGAGGTATAGTGTTGCTCTCTCACATGACAGTGAATTTGAATGAATGATTTCTTTATTGTGTGTCTATAAAACTGCACATTGTATTTGAAATGAAACAGTGACTACATTTTAACTTGAGGATGTTTACATCCACATCATAGTCCTCCAACAGAAGGGGTCTGAAAGCAATTGAGCAATTAATCAAAAAGTTTAAGTTGCCACATTTAAAGTGGAACTGTGCCAAATTTAAAATGCACGCATGATAATCCTGTGATGTAAGGGCCTTTTTCCACATATAGTTTTTATTCAGTAGGAAAGCAGGATGCTGGGGGCACTTCAACCCAGTGCTTCTTAAAAAAAAAAAAAAAAAAGCACTCCCTGGACTTCTTTCAATGATGTGCTGTGTGGGGATTTTTGATAAGAGCACAACACTCACCAGCAACATCCAGTGTCCACCTGATCTCCTCCCACAAACAAGCCTCTCTATCTTGGTTGTGACAGTAGCCTAGTTAAAGGAGCAGTAGTGACATCACCAGCACCTTTTTGAAAAGTTCAGAGATTTTCAACAGGAAGCCCTCGGAGTGGCCGCAAAAAAAGGTGGAGTGCTCTGAATAAAGACGCTGGGTGCAGCTCTTTTTTAGCAGTATTTGCTCTCTCCTCACTGGGAACAATTGTAAAAAGACGCTGGCACTGAGAAAGAAAACACAAATTAGTCCAAAAATATTAGTAAAAAATAATCTACTCTCCCAAACTCAAAAACTAGAGTGCTGAAACTCAAATTTGTGATGTCATAGGGTATAAAGTCTGAAACTGTTCCATTGATGCTCTGTCATGCATGTACTGCAGCCAACTTTACTTCTGACTTGTTCTGGAAACCTTCTGCCTTCAGTCTGGCCTCCAGCAGTGAAACACATGATCATCTGAGTTGAGATCAGGTGACTGACCTAGACAGTTAATAACATTACACTGTTTGGACATTTAAAATTAAAAAAAAAGCTTGGTTGTTTTATTTTTAGCCTAAAATTGTGGGACTGTGTAAAATTGTCTCACACTCAAACAGTCTTAAAGATTGAAGGTAGCACTTTAACCCCAAAGTCATGTTTTCATTTCAAATCCAATGTGCAAGAGTAGAGTCAAATGAAAATATACATATCCTATCTAATACTTTCTTACTGTGCTGTAGAGGTCAAGTTTAAGTTTGTGTTTTAACCTTTTTCTTAAGTGATTTTGTGTAGTATTTCTGAATTCAGTAGAGCTCTAGTAGACTGTTTAATAAGACAAATTAGTCAGCTTTTACACATTATTCATTTATCTGACCCAATCTCCTGATGGCCCACCCTGCATTGTGATTGAAGGAAAAAGGACAGTAACCATATTAATGTTGAGCATAGTAGAATGGTCACACCTTCATACTTTCTATCATTCCAAAGCTCAGATGGGGGTACAGTTGCTGAAAGATTGATATGATATCTAATTAGCTATAAATCATTGTGCTTTATTAGACCACAGTAGATTGAAATGTGTCTCTAATGTTGTGCCCATTCCCATTTACAAACAACATGGGGATGGAATACCAGAGACTCAGCCAGACATACACTTTCAGTGTGTCTCAAATTGCATACTTCTGTACTAAACACTTAATACTTTGGAGCGCACAAGTACACTTAGTGCGTTCACGCTGCATAGTACGGCAAAATGCAGTGTACTACTGGCACACTCAAAATGTTCCAAAAGTTGAGGTAGGAATGGCGGACACTCCTCACCCTTAACAGTCGCCATCTTTGTGACGTAGCAAACTCCTCAACTTTTGACATGTTTTTTTGTACTAAATACCAATACTGTTTTGGAATAGAAGCTGTCAGAAATGTTTGTTGGGTCTGTAATGATTGGGCACTGTGAACAATATTGTGAGTGCTAATGTTAGCTTGCTAGCCAACTTGCTGCTAACTATGGCAACACATTTTAATCAGCATTGACACTGTGGCGTAACTTTTGTTTATGTATGGGCGGAGATAGCCGTCAAATGTTGGCGATAATGCTCCACCGTCTGTTTGCAATTAACCGTTCAAAAAGAAGACGAAGAAGAAGAGGCGGCTAAAGAAAAAGCCACAATCACCTCTTCTAAGCGCAAAATGGCAGTGCGTGATTTGAGACAACACTATCCTGTTGAACTGAGTGCATCACACAAGATGTACTGCATTGAAGTATACTAACAGACGTATGCAGTTTGAGACACAATCTTAGTAAGTACTTTATTAGGAACACCTCTCTTAAACTAAAGAGGTCTACTCCAACCGTCTGGCAACAAAGCATCCTCCTGTTATGAAGGTTCCAGTTTTCGGTTTTTGTTCAGACTGTTTTAGGGAGAATATGATTGAACTGTTCGGTCATTTTGGAGGCTGAACTCTTCTTAAATAGATGAGAGGTAGACACATCAGTAGCCACTTGATGTATTAATGATTTAGTTTTCATTTCTTTTTATATTGCCTCAGCAGTGTAGGCTGACTGTGTACCCTATTGGTAGATCCAGTTGTTGCCATGGAGTCGGCTGAGGTTGTTTGAGGATATGCTGCTATTTTTAGGCCAATAAATAACTGAGGAGGTTCAGGCATTATATATATGTGTCTACTATACCAGGATTTTTAGAGGTAAGACAAGGCAGGTGGTCATTAGGTGTAAAATGAAACTATTAACTAACTGAATGAAAAAAAAAGAAGTTAAAATTCCATTGTTATTTATGTTTCTTTGTGCATTGTGACATCACTGCGGGACTCAAAGAACATCAGCAGCAGCCCAAACTACTTCCTCCAAAGTGATCATACAGTTGAATCAGCACCTCCCTAAACCAGTCTCAATAAAAAAGTATACATTATAACATTTATGAGGGTTTTTAGCAGGGCTGTTTTGATTGCATTAGTTTTAGCTAGATGGATCATATAAACTGGCAGCTGTGTGTAATTTAAATTAAACAAAACACTAGCATAACTGTAAGATTCACAAAGATAGGATTTATTACAGGGTTGTCATATTATTAACCTGTAGAGGTAACTGAGTCTATACATTCATAGTAATGGCTGTAATTCACAAGTATGTATGTTCCTTTGCATGAGTTTACATAAGATTTATTTAATTCTTACAGAGTCATTACACAAGAGCCCAAGCCAACAGCCCCCGCCCCATCATGACCTCATCAGGCCCCAACCCAAAGGGTTCCCAGGGGACACTGGCCGCTCAGCAGCAGAGCCAGTCACAGCAATGCCAGCAACCAGCCAGCCAATTGCACCACTCGCCCGGCGGCAGCGGCAGGGAGCCG
This sequence comes from Epinephelus moara, assembly GCF_006386435.1. Lineage (NCBI taxonomy): Eukaryota > Metazoa > Chordata > Actinopteri > Perciformes > Serranidae > Epinephelus > Epinephelus moara. The sequence goes on along the minus strand of NC_065518.1, from coordinate 33,192,130 downwards.
AGAGAGCAGCGCACCTCTCGCTCCTCCAGGAGGAAAGGATCAGATAGCAGTGTTCCAGAGGAGGACAAGGACAGGAGAGAGGAGACCACAGGGAGAGGTTAGTACAGTCACCATCAAACACTGCTCAACAACTGAGATCAAAAGATGTAAGGCAGCACTGTGATTTTAGTCATACTTTACTCTTCTTTTCCTGTGAGGGAATGATTTGAATATTTACATGTTTACAATAAAGGCTTCTTTTTAGGTTTGTCACACATTATTTTTTATGCCAATTAATTGCTGAATTTCAGCAGTTAATTGCAATTAATCACATTTTCAATTTCATTTTTAAAATTTGATCATTTTGCATTTCAAAACAGTTTTGAAGTCCATATTACTATTACTCTGATATAATTTTGATCATTCACTGACATCCAGTAGTCCTCGGTTAATGCAACAGCATTTGCACTTCCAGTTTAGTAATGCAGGTCTTGTATGTGTAAAACTGTTCCCTGCAACGGTAAGGCTTATGACCAGTCATAACATGCCAACATGAGGACGTCGCTTAGACCCGAGTCTTCCTTTATGTTGACTGGTCTACAGTCAGTTGCCACCCATTTAGCAAGCTCTGTAGTTAACTTCTTCGATTTAGTGTCATCCACAGGTTTGTTGTTATTCGCTCAGCAGCACACGATTGAAAAAAGATTATGTTCAGACTTAAATCACATCGCGATCAACGCATTGACACTGACAGCCCTACTTCTTTTATTTAAGTTTGAAGTCATTGTAGTTCCTCAAAAGTGTAACACAAAATCTGCTACATTGAAAAAATAAAAATTAATTCGACTGGTCGTGAAAAGGTCAATCTGAATTGAAGCATGTTCTTTTTAATGATCAAACTGTTTATTTTTAGTAGTTATTTCTAATGTGTCTTTATAATGCCACTGCCAACATTAGTTCCGTGAGAAGAGGTCATAAGTCTCCATTTAGCTGTAACTGTCCAATGTCTTCAATTTATTTACTGCCACCAGCAGTATGTCACAATGAAAAACAAAGGTCAGCACCAGCTAAGAATCAGAAGCCTGCGACCTGATTGTTTTGCTCTTTTCTAACAAAAAAAGAGCAAGGAGAGACAAAAGATGTGTTAGCCTTGGACCTTAGAGAATTATGGTATTTTATTAACCGTGAACTGGATCCAGAACTAAACTGATTATTGAAACCCAATACACACAATACACAATCGTACACTTGAGATTCACCAACTTGCAACATAAATCTAATTATCAATACAGAGAAGTGTCAGACAAGTAATAGGGAGATGGTGTCTGCCTCCCGGATCAAAACAGGAAGATGGTTCCACAGAAGAGGAGCCTGATAGTATTATAGCATTATCAAGTAAACAATAGGGCACGTCCTCTGACACATTGATAGTAAATTTACTGTTTTCTCTTGTCCAGATGGCATCCCATGGAAGATCTTTGTTCAGCTCAAACACATCTTTTATTGTCCCTCGGGTGATGGGGTGCTGTTAGTCTAGAGCCCTGCTTTTTAGCCTGTGCAAAATTGATGTAACACAACAGAAAGACATTGGCCACTGCCATCAGCGGATGTCATGTTATTTGCAAAAAGATCGTTGGCGGTCAACAAGGAGACGATCCACCAATACTGATGTTTGACCAATAAATCAGTGCATCCCTATCTTCATTATATCGTTGTGTCTCTACGTGTATATCATGTGGAGTTGAGTGTTTTCATATCAGTGCAGTATTGCATTCTACATTGCTAATTGTCAGTTACTGCAGGAAGAAGTGAAAGTCTCCACAAAGTAATAATCTCTGTTATTTCCAAGAGAAGGCAAGGAAATGCAGGAAGACATTTTAGTGATTGAATTGAGATGTAGAATGTCACTTCTTTGCTTTTCCTTTCATTTGTCCAGACTCCAAGTCAAAGGCCAAGCAGGCTGTGAACAAGCGCAGAAAGGGTGAGGAAGATGAGAAGAAGGCAGGTCTAAAGAGGCTGAAGACTGATATGACCTCTGACCTGTCAGAGAGCAGTGACTCAGAAAACCCACACAAGAGGACCGCCCACTCCTCATGCTCCTCTTCCTCCTCCTCGTCTTCGTCCTCATCCTCGTCCTCCTCTTCCTCCTCCTCAGAGCCCAACTCTGAGAACGAGTTAAAGACTCGCAGCAGCGATGTGAAACAAAGCAATGTTTCCAAAAAGGAGGAAGAGGAGAAGCCACTGATACAGGGCACCAAAATGAATGATTCCTCGTCTCTCATTGGCCGCCTGTCCCCATGGGCGGAGCTTCAGGCAGCAGATGACAGCAAGAAGGGTGTGGCTAAAGAAACGGGCAAAATAACAACGAAGGAGGAGGAGGAACTGGTTGCGGTAACACAGATCACCCAGTCTCCAAGGCAACAGACGCCTCTGATGTCTGACAGCGTCCAAAGTGGCAGTATGGAGGGCAACAAAAACACTGTGAAAGGTACAGTCAGCTGAATAGTACCTGGTATGATAATCATTAGTATGGTCAGTATTCTCATATTATAATATTTTTATTTTTTAGCGTCGTCTCGATCCCAGACGCCATCGTTGTCCCACCTCCATGGTGGTGGTGTGATTGACATCACAGATGATGCTCAGGCCACGGTGCACCAAGAGAGTTCAGAAGCAGTGTCGGCACTGCTCGCCTCACAGAAGGCCGAGTCCACGGCCCTCTCACCTTACCTCCCCCTCAACCCCTCTCCTGTCTCCTCGCCTCCCGTCCCTCCGTCTCCTTCGCCATCAGAAGGAGGCCGCAGGACGGATATTGAGCCTCCCATGCAGCAGCAGCAGGGCATTATGGGAGGTGGCATGACAGCAGCCAGGAGCTTAGGCAACAAGATAGAGTTTGCTCCCTCCGAGGTCATCAGGTAAGAACAGCAGGCTTCAAATTGTGTGTAAGTGTATTAGTTAAAGTCAGGTGTGAATGTTAACAACTCCTGCCTTTTTAATGTTCTGATGGATGAGTGCCAGGTGTAGATATTATTATTTCCGCTACAGTCCCATCCAATGATTACAAACCCATTTACGAGTTCACATGGCTAAGAGATCATCTGTCGTCAGGTGAAATCGGGTTTCTCTAAACTCTTGGCCCAGATTTCACCTCCATGAAACATCGTAAAATAGGGATCAAGTTGAAAACCGTAGTTACCCTTTAGGGGTGTGAAACATTATGAATTGAAGTCAAATTTAAAGAAGCTTTTGCATCAAAGCACATTTTAAATGGAAATCTTTAAAAAAAAACATTGAAGTAGTCAGAACCCTGGTTTTCTGGACAAGTCCTATAATAGAAACTTTGATAGCAAAAGCCCAGTCCTCATGAGCCTGGATCTGGGATCAGCCAAAAAGGCTGCCGTCGCTGCCAGTATACTGAAGCAACCAATGAATTATTTCTTTGTCTTAATATAGAGATTATGATGGTTTCTCATTTTTTGTACCAATTTTGTTAAAACAAGTACATAGAAAGGCTAACGTGCATGTCATGATTTACGGTTTCAACGTTAAACCCAACTTTACATTCTAGCATGTAGCATGCTTGTAATTATGAATCAGATGAATAAAAATAACAAGCATTATATGGTCGCAGCTAATAAGTGTAAGATAAAGGAAAAGAAGTCCGCACACCAAAAAAGCTCCAATGCAAATAAAATTTAATTAAATCACTTCATGGATGGGTGACGTTTCGGGCACAAGGCCCTTCCTCAGAAGCAGCTAATAAGTGGCCACTTTGTTTTAAGCATAACAGAAAGTTGTGAGGAAAGTATTCATGATAGTGATTTGAATACAATTATTTTTCCCCTATGAAAGAGGCCATGATAGAGGTTAAATAACATCATCTTTCCATATTTGACATAGAAAATATAGATGATTTTGTACATATGTGAAATGCTTCTTTTCTCTGTGCTTTTTTTTAGGCCTGTTACATCAATGGTTGAAACTGTGGTGCTGGTGGAGAAGGAGAAGACTGTCCTTCCTCATCATCTTCATCATCATCAACAGCAGCATCATCCGCAGCACACACAACAACAGCAACACTACACATCTATCCACCCCAGCATTAAGAGCCCGTCTCTGTCTGAGGAGACGAGAAAACACCCACAGCAACAACCGCCCCCCCACAAGATGAACACAGTCCTCCCCCCTGACTTAGCCAAATCTAAAATAAACCCCAACCCAGCTCAGCTCGACTCCTTGAAACAGAAACCCCAGCACCCCAACAACTCTCAGAGCCACCCCTACCCCAACACAAACCCAGCTGACCTTCTCAAGGCTAAGCCCCACCCGGGCCTGCTGGACATCTCCAAACCTAAACCCAACACCTCACCAGAGGTCTCCAAACATAAAATACAGAGGTACCCTGATACCTCTCCACCTCCCATAAGCCGTTTGTCGGCTAAAGTAGAAACAGCAGAACCTCCACGGTCTGGTTTTAAGCCAGTGCCGGCGCGGTCAGAGTCAGGTGGAGTCAGTACAAGCAGCAGCAGCAGCACCAAGAGCCCTCTGATCATCGATAAGAACGAGACCTTCACTGTTTACAGGGACCCAGCACTGGTCCGCTCAGACACAGAGAACTCCGTCTCTGCCACCGTCTCCTCGAACCACGTGGCGGCCTATCTCCATCCCCACCTGCACACCCTTCACTCCCCCTCCCCTCACTCCCCCTGCCTCACCTCCACATCCCACCCCCATGCCGCCTCCCATCTTCTCGCCCCTCCTCACAGCTCTGCCCTACCTCACCCACACCTGTTACCCCCCGGGGTGCTCCCAGCCATGCCTCCTCCTGCAGCATCTCTCCTTGGGGGCCACCCTCGGCTCGACTCCCCCAGTGGGTTGGGCCACCTTGCTCTGCCTCACCCAGCAGCTGCACACCAGCAGCAGTTCCTACAGGTCTGACTCCAGATATATATATTTTGAGCCACACTAAACAAGACTTTTCTGTACAATCCATCTCTTGGGGCAGAGGTGGGGGGAGGGCAGATGGGGACCAGAGAAAGAGTAATGTTGTTGAAAGTTTGAAATTGAACATTACTTACACCAGTCTCTCCAAAAGATAATAAACTAAAAACATGTGTCTTTGTTTTCAGGGTCAGGGCCCCCATCCACCCCCTCTTCTAGCCCAGGCTCACAGTGGGGCAGCAGGCCTGGGTCTTTACCCCATCCTCTGGCAGTACCCCAATGGAACACCAACCTCCTACCCCCCAGGGCTCAACCTGCCCCCCACAGCCAAGTGGGTCCACCCTGACAATCCTGTCGCTGTGAATTCTGATGCCTCTCTCAGGAGGGTAGGTGTAGAGATACTGGCTTGTATATGTGTGTTTTGGAGGAATGGTGCAAAGACACTGTGTCTCTTTATTTGATAGTTAGTTGTGTGTTTGTCTTGAAACAAAGAGAACAGCTGAGGATGGATGAATGGAGGGAAAGAGGGGTGGAAGGGTGTGATGGAGAGAGGCGATTTTGGCAGATATGGAGGAGAGAGGAAAAACCTCTTGAGACTAAATTAGATGTAGCTGCCAGGCTTTTAAAGGAATAGTCCAACTTAAAATGAATCAATATAATGTTCTTCAGATGATTTTTGACATGAAAGCTTTTTGTGATGAGAAATAGTGTTTACTTTTAATTTTATGCCTCTGCACCAGCGACAGCCATGGCCGGAGTCATTGTCAAAGTCATTGTGGCTGCTGCCATAGTATCCCAGGAGTTGTTCCATTATTCATTGTCTCTGGAGGACATCCAGGATTTGTCCTTAGGTGACATCATCAGTACAGTTTGGTTCTGCACAAAGAAAGTGGTTCAAATTCTTTCATTTAAATTGGACTGTACACTCATTAGGCTCTGTCCCTTCACTGATTGGGGTGTAGAGTATAAGCACTCAAGAAACAGGTTTGAGGTGTACAGGCCGAAGTGGATTATCCTTCTTATACCATTTCTACTTGAGAGTAATCAAAGCTTAAACATTGTAACACTTTTAAAATGAGACTTCTCACTTTTATTTAACTACTCCAGCAAGCTGAAACTAGTTACCTCACAGATGTAAGCATTGGAGCACTGATGAGGGTGCTTCTGTCTTTACCCGAAAATAATCCACTCACCCTCTGGCCAATTACAGCTGAGTGTCCATGGTGTAAGACAACATTGTTATTGTATCATGACATGTCTGACCACATTTTCTGTGGAATTTACATTTTAGTGTATTATTTTATCGATTAAATATCTGTGTGTGTGTGTGTGTGTGTGTGTGTGTGTGTGTGTGTGTGTGTGCTATGTGTGCAGAACACAGCCAGTCCGTGGTTGCACCAAGCTGCTGGTAGTGCTGGTGACGGTCTGGGTTTATTGAGCCACGTTCCCGTTCGGCCAGCCAGCGCTGACGCCCACCGCCCCCCTGTCAAGATCAACACACACACAAGCCCTCCACTGTCAAAGGCCAGCGTGAATGCTCATAAAGAGTAAGTAGACAGACCAGTAATATGTAAAGTTCTGTAATATACTGGATTGGCTTGAACTAAGAATGTACCAGTCTAACAGCAACCAAACACGACTAATGGACCTTTAAAATGTATATTTGATATTAGGATATTTAAATGATTAATTAAACTCCTGTCAAAATTAAGCCAGTGCTTCCTTACATTTTGATGGTCTGTTCAGAACTGAATTTCTATTTGTTTATTTGTATTCAATTTTTAAATCTCATTTAAACATTTTGAAATAATTAGACTTGTTAGGAGTATGGTAAAATGTCCTTTTCTGGCTTTTACTTGATGTTGTATTACAATGTTCACAGCTAGTTTGTGGGACTCAACTGTCAGAGTGCAGAGAGCTTCTTGAACATTTTAACTCTTTAACTCGCTGTCACGCCCACAATTGTCACTCTTCATACATAATTTTTAGTCAAACAATGTTGCTATGGAAGCAGATAGACTTACACATTTGGCACAGTGAGCCTGGAAGTGAAATCAACTCCACTAGCTGATGCCATTTAAGTCAAAGTAAACTGAGACCAGAAATCTTAAAATATTCCACACCATTCATACATTAATGGTATCATCATTGAAAGCCAGCATTGCAGTGTGGGGCCAGCTTTTCAAAATGCAGCATTCACACCCAAAATTTCTTTAGAAATTGCATTGACTAGTTTACTCCATATACGATCTGATCTGGATTGCCTTAGAATAGAATTCTCCAGATAGAGAGTATATGGTAAATGAGGAAAATTCCCTGGAGAGGTCAAAGGAAGTTTAAAAGTCGATTGTTTAACATGTGTACAGCTAAAACTATTTTTACACATTCCTAGCATTAGTTGATGTTCAGCCCAGCTGCATTAGAAGCTAGTCAGCAAAGCACTCCAGTGTGGGGACAGTCTCAGAAAAATCCCAGAGTCAGAGGGAGCATGAGGCATTCCTTTTGTCTTGTACACTGGAGCAGCACACCCTTTCCTTTTAAAGCTAGATGTGTTTAGAGAGCCCAAGCAGAGCAGCGAGAGAGCTAAGTTAGCCCTGAGACCGGCAGCGCCAGGTCAGCCAGATGAAGTGAAGTGGCACTAATCCAGCATTAAAGCAGTTCAGACAGAATGCTGTTCATTCAGCAGCCTGTGCTTTCCTCATGTAACCACCGGCCATTAGGCCATTAGTTAAGACACCACTGAATACCCCTACACACAAACACAGCATCACAGAGAAAACATCACACGTCACTTGTCTCTCTCATTAGCCTAGTTATGACATGGTCATTAAAAACATCTGAACAGCCAATAATACCAAGATACTCTGCAGATGGCCTAAACTTGTCTGTTACTTAAGTATAATATGACTTTAATACATCCACAAAAATCACTCACATCTTAGCTGCTACTTCCTGTTTTCGTTTTTTGAAATATACGACAAAGCCCTGTGAAATGTAATGACTTATTACATGTTGACTTGTCTGTGTACAGAGATGTGGAGAAGAAAGGCTTTGTGGACCCGATCAGGACGTTGACATTGGCCCAACTGAAGCAGGAGCAGACAGACAGGAGTCGAACCCCCACAGGAAAAGACGTCCACCTACATCGCCTCTACCTAGACCCCCACAGCAAGGCTCGCCTGGCAAATACACAGGTAAATTACTCCACAAAGATATTGTTATCAGAATCTTTATTGTTATTAGAAAAACTGTCACTAATAGTAGTATTAACATCTTCAGCTGCATAATTATAGGGCTGGGCTATATGGCCTTAAAATAATAGCCTGATTATTTTAGGCCTTATTGCAATACACAATGTATATTTTGATATTTTAAACCACCTCTAAACTACCGTAGTCTACTAAAATACTAAACTACTAAATAAACTGCTATCACAATAAAGTATAGGAAAGTGCCATTATAATTTAGTTCGACAAAGCACTATTATAATAAATTTATGATAAGTGATAAAGTTAAAGTAGTGTTAAAATAAAGTTAATATACTGTCAAACATAAGTTAAATAAGGTATTGTTATAATAAAGTTAAATAAAGTACTGTTTAAATAAGGATAAATAAATTATTGTTATTATAATCAGTAAATCAAAGGTGTCAATCAAATGCTAAAACAAAAAATTAAATAGATAAAAATAATCACACCTACTCTATACAGTCAAAAATAGTGATACATTTGCATATACCCATACATAAAGTATTGTTATAATAAAGTTAAATATTGTTTTAATAAAGATAAAGTAGTTATTATAAAGTACTATTATAATAAAGCAAAATAAAGTACGGAGTAAAGTTAAATCAATTATTGCTATAATGAAAGTAATCAAAATGCTGGTCAAATGTTAAAAATGATTATTAAAATGGATAAAAATAATCACATCTACTTGAAGTAGATAAAATCAAAAGGAGTGATATATTTGCAAAAAACACATGTATCAAATGTTCCGCTGCAATGTAGGATGTCTTTTTATTGGCATTATTGTATCTGTCAGTAGGTGGAGTATGGTTTAAAATTGCTTGCTGATTGCCAAAGGATCTTATATATTATATTATTTCTTTTTAGCATTTTCAGTCAAACCTGTCCTGGGTGACAGTGAACTCTCTCTTTAAATTGAAGATGGACATCACATCGGCCACATATGTTAGTCTACATGTAAATTAAATGACCTCAAAAGTGTAACAGGAATGTTGGAATGTGTGTCTCAAAATGAGGAAACAGTGTTTGCATTTTTTTTTTTTCACAGGATGCAGTTCAGGCAGCAGATCGAGCCAGTAAATACAAAGAGGAGAATCGGCAAATCTTGAAAGAGAGCATTGAGGTCGCTCCCTTCACCGCTAAGATCCAGCGCTCCAGCGACCCCGGGATGGACAGGGACAGAGAAAGAAGCAGAGATCCAGCCTTTCCTGTCCGGATACCAGCTCTCGCCTCCCCAAGCCCCAAGGCCAGCCACATCCATCCCCACGTCATCCCATCAGAGAAGAGCAACTACTTCACCACACTGTCCAACAGTGTAGTGAATGAGCCTCCAAGACTATACCCCTCCAAGGAGCTCAGCTCTTACTATGAGAAAGTGTCTGGCGGAGGTCCAGGGGTTGTGGCCAGTGTCGGGGCGGCTGTGCCAAGTCAGGGAGCTCTGTCCCTGGGTAGCTATAGCTCCAAAGCCTCCCTCTCTAAGCCCCCTCCTCTCATTAAGCACCAGCCAGAGGGGGGAGAGGGTTTAGCGGGGAAAATCACAGAGCAGCTAAGCCAGCAGGTGACACTAGTTCAGCAGCAACATCAGCACCACACAGGTATGGACAGGATAGAACGCCGCAGCCCTGCCATTTCTCCATCCTGCTCTACATCTTCCTCTTCCTCCTCAGCACCCAACCACCACCACCATCATCACCACCACCACCACCACCAACAGCAGCAGCAGCAACACCAGCTCAGGGCAATGCCATCTCTCCACCGAGCGCCTGTCTTCCATCCGCCAACACAGCATGCGCTGGAACGCAAAGAGGCTGCAGAAAGAGAGAGGGAGCGGGAGAAGGAAAGGGAACGAGAGAGGGAGAGAGCAGGTTACGGTGGACGTCTGTCTCCACCAACCCTCACACCCATCCAGCCAGTTAGCTTAGCAGCAGCTGGTAGCAAAACATCAGCGGAGCAGCAGAAGCCTCCCACGCTGCTTCCAGAGCTCAGGGATGTCAAAGGTCATGGAAATGCTGCCGCTGTCACTTCTGTGGCCTCAGCCATCAGTGGGGAGATTATGACTTCATCTACAGATGGGTGGAGAGGTGGTGAGATGATTCGGGAAAGAGGAGGCTCATTCTCTGGAGAGAAAGGAGTGTTAAGGGGCAAGCCCCAAGCCGCAATGGCATCAGTCATTGTGCGTCCATCGACATCTATTAAGTACGACAGTCCTGTTGGTGCTAACAAATCTGGTGCTATGATCCTTAAGGAACTCCCCCAGGGAAGGTTCTACCAATCCACGTTTCAGGGGGAATGTCCTAGACTAGGGGAGAGTGTTAGAGAAGCTGTAGCTGGCAGGGTTATCCAACCTAACTCCAACCTGGATGACATGTGTGTCCAGTATAAAAAGCGTGGCATGCAGGGCATGCAGGGAACTATGGGAGCCAGTATCACAAACTCTGTGTGCAGGACTGCCGCATCAGCTTTTGGCATACAGAGTATCAGTGGGACAGCTCTCCCTGAACAGGGCTACTCAGGCTCAGCTCGAGGAGAGATGTCAGCCCACAAAACTGGCATTTGTGGCCGGGTGCTGAGCCACTCGGGACCAGGAGAGTACCAGGAGGGCTTGGGCTCACGCACCACATCTCCAGGGGGGTCTCTGTCATCCCCTAGTCCAGCAGGGACACCCCAGTCCAGTCCAAGTCTCACCCCAACACCAAGCTCCGTTTCTGGCTCCAATCAGCCTTACTCCTCCTCCTTCGTCCACCTTAAGAAGCACAAAGCTGCCTTGGCTGCAGCCCAATCCAGGAGCAACTTCTCCCCTGTTCCCACACCCGTTACAACTGGAAACTGCTCCCTGCCTGTGGATCCAGTTGAGAAAAATCCCATTCACAACTCGCCACCTCCACCCTCCTCTAGCCAAGCCTCATCATCTTCGGTTGATAGCAGTAGCAGCAACTCAGCAAGTGGGAGCACAACAACAGGCAAGTCCAGTCCCCTGCCTAACGGCCAAACTTCTGGATCCGCCTCAACAAGCAGTGGGCAGCCCAATAACTACCACAAGCTGAAAAAAGCCTGGTTAACCCGACATTCAGAGGAGGACAGGAACACAACAGCTACTGTAAGCTCCACCAGTACTAAACCAGAGAAACTGCCTAGCACCACCACCAGCACAAGTAATGCCACAGCCATGTCAGAAATGATCAAGCCCTGTACAGTCAACCTCAGCGCCTCCACCTCCAGTGACGTGGAGATGAGCAAAGACAGTGGAGGCAAAGTCGAGAGAGAGAGGCAGCTGGAGGAGAAGGTGGGAGGGGCGGCAGCAGCAGGAGGAGGAGGGGAGGAGAGGAAAGCAGCTCCTTCATCAAGGCGAGGGAACAAACGGACATACGAGTCCGGTTCAGAGAGTGGAGGAGATGACTCTGATGCCAGTGAGAGCAAAATAGAGGGCCGAGCCAAGCGTCAACCTAAACCAACCTATAAGAAGAAACAGAATGATATGGCCAAGAAGAAAGGAGACAACGAAAAGGAGGAGGATGACTTGAAGCCCAATGGCATCTTCAGATCAGCTCGAGAGAAGACCAAACTCAAGCTAGCCAGCAGCAGTAAGTCTTATTATAAACAGTCTGGCAGTCTTCTCTAAACAGTTTCCCAGGAAGCAAGATTGAACACAGCCTTGCAATACTCTGTACTTTTGTTACTTTTAACAAATGTTGTTGAAAGATTCCAATGGTGTGTTAATTGGTTGTTTTCCTACTTGTTCCCAAGCCAATTGGTTCCTACTAAATACATATATCTGTGAAGGTTCTAGATAAGACGTTCAGAACCACTAAGTACCACCATCTCAGGGGTCATGCCATGTGACATTACCTTACCAATGTTGCCATGGTAGCGACTGATCAACTGACGGCACCCACCTGTCACTCAAAGTGGTTAAGCCTTTAATCATGCAAAACTTTAAGCTTTAGTAACACTTAAATGGGTGAGTTATATAAAAAGTCACCCCTATATAGTTGTCAGAACAGGAAAAATTAGCTAAAGGGTCTGTAGGTCTATACAGCTAGACCACAGCTGTGTTTAGTAACAGGCTGCAAACATGTTTATTACTGCTGTAAAGTTGGCATTTTAACATGGGGCTCTATAGGGATTAACTCCTTTTTTGAGCCAGCCTCAAGTGGCCATGAGAGGAACTGCAGTTTTTGACACTTCGGAGTCGGCATAATTTTTCAGCCCCAGAGGTTGCTACTTGGTTTTGACCCGATCTGCAGTATGCCACGGACTGCATTGCAGTGCTATCCAGGAAGCACATGTTAGTTGACTTGCTGCTGGCTAGAGATTAGCACTGAGAATACAGTTAGAACATAGAAAGGGATATTGGAATGAGAGGCTATGACGAGGCTTGCCAAATTAGTAATGCAAAGTGAACCATGTTCATTGACAACCAAAAAGGTTGGTTATGCAACACATAAAAATCCAGCCACAACCAATAGCCCATACTAGCATTGTCAAATCCATTGAATGGCAGTGATATTTTACAGGAAGCAAACTAGCAATTTTTAAATTTACAGAACAAATTAATGAAATCGGTAACAGCTAGTTACCTATTATGACTACTCGAGCGCGACTTCATTATCTGCTCTGGACACCATTACTCCACGATATCTTAACATTGCACAGAGTGGTGTGCTGCTTTATTCATGTTGGAAATCTCAGATATAGAACCTTTAAAAACACCATCATTGTTTTATATATTTTTTTAATCTCAGTAATTTTCTAAAACAGCTGGTCACCATAGTTTTCATCAAATCTTACTCAAACAGGATGGAATGGTGCATTTGTTTGGGACATTTTTTCACTGGCAGAGAATTTGGTGGATTTGGTAGACGTTTGTTTTTTACATGTATGTGTTAATGCAAAGTCTCTTAGCTATTTGAAGCCATAATGTTCCTGTAGTGCAAAAAAAGACTCATCTTCTCTCCTTTGGTGTTTTTTTTTTCTTGTCTGTGTTGTGATATTTTGATGTCTTTGACTCCAAGTTCATGAGCAACTTTTAATTAATCATAATAAAATGTAGGTAATGTCACTAATTCAGTAATGGGAACTCTCCTCAGATGGGATCCCCCGCTCTGTCCTGAAGGATTGGAGGAAGGTGAAGAAGCTGAAGCAGACAGGGGAATCTTTCCTGCAGGATGACTCGTGCGCAGAAATTGGACCCAACCTGCAGAAGTGTCGAGAGTGCAGGGTGGTCCGTAGCAAGAAGGGAGAGGAGCCAGCACATTCCCCCGTCTTCTGTCGCTTCTACTACTTCAGACGGTAAAACTTCATTTTTTTTCTATTGTTTATCTGCCGTTTGCCTTAATGCAGATGGCTTCCTCATGTCTATGGCTGCTCTGCTCCTTTCTTGCCCTTCAAGGACAAAGTATCGCTCCATGTACCTTCACTACAGTTTTCTGTAAAGAGAGTAAGCCTTAGAGCTTTTGTTTTTAACAGGCTGCTTGTCAGGATAGAATAATACAGATGGAGAGAAGAGGAGAGAGTTCTCATCAAAAATCCTGCCCTAGCTACAACACATACATTATTAATCATATGACTTTTGCAGTATGTACTGCGTCTGTGTTTCTCTCTCAAACTGGAACATTTACTGTGATTGCACACACACACACACACACACACACACACACACACACACACACACACACACACACACTTGAGTTGGATACGCAGCAGCTGCAGTCTGGGGTCTAACGGGGTAAATCTGCCAAAGAGGATTTTCTGCTCTATAATCTTTTCCTCACTGCAGAACTGCTGCTGCTGCAATCTCTCTGTCTCCCCCTCCCCTTCTCTGCATCTCCACTTCTAATTCTGTCTCTCTCACCCCATCTCACCTCCTCCCTGTCTGACGCAGTAGACTGGAATTTCATAGACATTCACCTGAGATGACTGGGTTGTTTAAGGACACCATGAAGTGGGTGGGTGTACGGAGCAATGTCTCATCAAGAAAACCACCCTCTCATTCTGTCACTCAGTGCCAGTAAATAATTGCATATGCCCTACTTTGGACACAGGAGTGTTATATACTTGACAACTGAGGATGAGGAATGAGGATTACTAATATATATGTAGATGAATGGATGGATGGATGGATGGATGGAATGTTAGACAGATGGATAAAAAGTAATAGATAGATAGATAGATAGATAGATAGATAGATAGATAGATAGATAGATAGAAGTACTTAAGCTATTCAGACTGCTTGGAAATGTACAGATACAGTAATATTGCAGTAATATAATTATTATTGTATTATCTGCCATCTTCACTGCACCCTCTGAAGCAGCAGAAGGAAGGATTTTGGGACTGTTTTTTTCTATTTTTGGCTTCAAATGGCTACAAGATGCCCCTCATATCTACTATTATACAAGGAATTTCTCCTGTCACACACAGTATTATTATCTGTATCTGACAACTTAGAGTGGTGATGTGAGAAGATGTATCTAAATCTCCCTTTCTGACAGCATAATGTTGCTTTGCCTTTCCTATTTTCTGTGTAGCAAAAGCAGCTATAGCTCTGCTTGGCATCAGCTGGATTTTTAATATGGTGTGTGACACTGCAAGTGCTTTTAAATGCAATTTTAACAGCATGTTATGTGGTGCACAGTGTGCAGAAGGAGCCTGTGGTCGTTTCCATCATGCTGTATGAGTCCAAGATAATACTTTTATTATCTGGGTGTGCCCAGTGGTTATGAAGGGTGCTTTTCATATTTGTTCTTTCCTGGACTGGGTGCTAGTGATCCGTTTCTTCCAATCCAGGCTGTCCTACAGTAAAAATGGAGTCATCCGGATGGATGGCTTCTCCACTCCAGACCAGTTTGATGATGAAGCCCTGGCCCTGTGGGTCCCTGGGCTGATGGAGGAGAGCCACTTGGACCAAACCACAGCCAAGTACATCCTCAGCTTCATAGGAGACAAGTTTTGTCAGATGGTTTTGACTGAGAATACTGCAGCCACCTGGGTCAAGAAGGATGGTAAGATATCTTTAAAAAAGGCTGACATTGATGAAATCTCCCTAACTGTGTCTTAAAATTGATCCTTGTGTGTGTTTGTGTGTGTGTGTGTGTGTTTCAGCCAAGCTGGCGTGGAAGCGAGCAGTGAGGGGGGTGAGGGAGATGTGTGACGCTTGTGAGGCAACACTCTTCAACATCCACTGGGTCTGTCAGAAATGTGGCTTTGTTGTCTGCTTGGACTGCTACAAGGCCAAGGAGAGAAGGAGCTCCAAAGGTCAGTTGTGTGCATGTTTGGACAGTTAGCAGCTATAGAGCAGGCTGCACAGGGATTCTTGCACGCACTCATATCACAGACAAACAGTCAACTGACTTCTACCAGTCGAGCGAACGAAACCCTACTTTAAAGGTACTCTCAAAGGTCATACAGCATGTCTTAAATGTCAAGTTGTACTTACTTCTTTAGAACATACTATTTGTACTGTACCTTTCTTCTTAAAAATGCTCTGGCTTGCCTTGGGTTCCATGGTTTTTGGTCCTGGCAACACATGGCATTGACGCATCAGGCCCCCAAACCAGTTTATATGTAACAAAAATTGGGAACCTGAACATGACCTGAAAAATACTTCCATGTAAAAACAAGTAAAGTCCGCACACCAAAACAAGTAAAGTCCGCACACCAAAAAAGCTCCAATCAAGTGTGATTTATAAATAAATCACACTTGATTGGAGCTTTTTTGGTGTGCGGACTTTACTTGATTTTACATGTTAACTTTTTTGGTCCAGCACCCACCCTCATACGGGGTAAGATGTGCGTGTTGTTTTTCCACTTTTGTCTGAAAAATACTTCCGACATCAAAACCAAATGGGAGCTGTTGATCCGAATTTCTTTTACTCACTTGTTTACAGCATGCAGTTGTGGATTTACAGTAACCAGACTCTTACAGAGAAGATAAACAAGTCCAATTTCCTGCATAACCTTTCTCCAAATCTTGCATCCCTACGTTAAACACCAAAGTCCCACAATAACACAATTGAGGCAGCAGTAGACAGGCTGCTCCTGTGTCCTCACTTTTTTCGAAACGGAGTCTGGCTTTGAGAGGAGCGATTTAAAGGCTTCAGTTTCGCGTGGGAAATTACTGTCTGACGGAGAGCTAAAGTGGTGAAAATACTCTCAATATAGAGTTCACTTTCACTGATATTGATTTTTGTAGGTAAGACTTCTTTTAGGTAGCTTAAATACATTTTGTTGCTGCCCCCATCCACTGCAGTACATATCTTAGCTTTTGTGTTGGACTCCAGCCTGTTTTTCCAAACTGGGGGTATGCTGACTGACATCTACTGTATGTACTACACTAACTACGTATAAATCTCTCATACAACCTCACTTCAAAAGATTCGAACAAATTCTTAAAGTAAGAGAACAGCACTGACTTCATTGAACTTCTCAGTGTGCTGCAGCCTCACACAGTGTGTGGTCATTATGGTATTATTACACTAATTGACTTGTGTCTCCCTTTCTGTGATCAGACAAAGAACTCTACGGCTGGCTGAAGTGTGTGAAAGGCCAACCCCATGATCACAAACACCTGATGCCAACACAGATAATACCTGGCACAGGTACAGTACACACTCCCCTCATTATCTTTCTGTTTACACCACGTCTTAATTTCTGTTTTCATGATCCTCTTTATCTTTCTGCTGCTTGGTCTTGCTATTTCCTGAGCACACATACAGTAGACTAATATTGTGGCTGTTGGGTTAAAGGTTGATAGGGATTTGGACTACTGTTGTTTACTGTGGGTGATAAGCCACCCCCGTAGCAGGCATTATGTTATTACAGTAATGCAATACCACATGCCCACTCACAGGATCTTGTTTCATTTTAATAAAGGTCAAGCTTTTTTCCCCCTTCAATATTTTTTTCCTGAAATGTTTAAATTCTGCTGCATCTCTCTGATGTTTCAGTGCTGACAGAGTTGGTGACTGCCATGCACTCTCTGAGAGAAAAATACAACATCAAATCTCACTGTCCCTGCACCAACAAGCAGAACCTCCTCAGCAAACTACCAGCCACCAATGGCGTCTCACAGGTAATACTGTTTGTCCCAGCTCCTGGAGGTTATGTTGTATTTTTATGGTTACCTAATATGTTGTTTGGAATTTCTTGTAAATGATGCTTATAGACATCTAACATGATTTCTGGAGGGCCACAACATTTTATTATTTTATGACATTAACTCTTCAGTACAACGAATGGCAAGTTAACTCAGTTTAACTCTTATATTCAACCAACAGGGCAAAACAAGTCAAACAAGAGTAACTTAAAATACATTAGGAATAACTTTTTATAATTAACTTTAGTTTTGCCTTGTTAAAGGAAATATTTTATACTTTGTGTCATCTGCAACATATTTGTTTGTGTGCTCTTAAGATTCATAATAAGTGCCCTCATAGTGTAATGAGTGGAATCCCAAAACTGTTGTATTGGCCCGCATGGCTTGCATTCACACCAAATTACAAAAGTGACTGCACAGTAGTGTGGTAGTGTCCTATTTGTGGGGGAGTGACAACTATAGAAAGTGACTCTCCTGATCTCAGTGATTAAGTATTTATCTTTGTGAAGATAGTTTATGTTGCCTTAAAAGATCTTTAGAATTCCCTCTGATTATCATAACTGCTGTTTCTTTACATCCACAAAAGACATACATATATGCACACACAAAGGAAGTCAGTGCTTTCCTTTTCTAGGATAGTACACACAAGCTATTAATACACACCTTCACCTTGCTATTTCTTTTACTCTCTATAACACTTACCAACAGAAAGAGACTGTATTACTTGTCCCCGTGGACTGCAGGCAGCATTTGACTGATCGCAGGTTATGTGATTGGCCACCGCAGCATGACATCGAGTTGCATTTCTTCGAAAGTTGATTTTCACTGGAGGCCACTGTGTTTTCAAAATGTCCTGTGGCGTCACCACCGCAGCCTAGATGTACTACCCACATTCAAAAATATCCATCAAATGGGAGGACTGGCATTTTGCACCAGCATATGGTTGGATGTAAATGCAGCTTTACAGATGGTACTTTACCTGGTGGTTAGTGCACACAACAGCTGCTGTCCCTTAGAATTAAAATGCAAATGATCTCGGGCCGATTGCACCAACAGTCACTCCTGGTCTCACGCAAAGTCGGTTGTACATTGACGTTCTAAGTCCGACCTAATAGTTACGCCAGTTGCACGATCTAGGCTTAAGCCTTCTTCTCACCAAGACTGGACGTAAATGTTATACCTGGTCAGGAGCAGGCATAAAGTCAAAATCTCAACTGTTTCCATATATCAGCAGCCTGATACACAATGAGAGAGCCACAAACTGAACAACAACAACCCATATCAGCTTTCCTGCCAGAATCTCCTCTTCCTCTAGCTAACTTACAATCATGAGCACACATCTTGTCCTTCACCTCATCTTGTTGAACAAACAACCAAACAAATGTTCAACGGTGAAAAGTGCACTGCTAATGAAGTTGATCACTGTTTAGAGTGACTTTCTGCCTTCTGACTCTCTTTTACAAAGGAGCCATTATCATTTTGTATAACGAGCCGAGCTTGTCAGTCTTCTGTTAACCCTCACCTTTCTGTGTCAGGTTCTGCAGAACGTCCTGAACCACAGTAACAAACTGTCTCTGGTGAAAGCTGAGCCGGGGTCCCAGCAGAACTCTGACCAAGCAGGAACCAAGGCAGAGACTAATGGAGGAGGTGGTGGAGGCAGCAGTCCAGGCAGCGACGCAGGAAGTGCTCCTGTAACACCACCCGAGTCCCAGTCACCTCTGCACTTCCTGGCTGACCTGGCAGAGCAGAAATCCAGGGAGGAGAAGAAAGGTGAGGGGAAGGGAGAGATTTTGGATTGATGTGTAGTCAGTACATGTTATCATTCAGTATTCTTAATGATTCATAACCCTGTTCTCTCAAGTCATTTTCTATATTTCACCTCCACATATTATGTTGTTAGTAAGCTCTTTCTTATTTCCACGCTGCCTCGCTCCTCCTCTTTCTCTGACAGAAAACAAGTCAGTGCTGCTGGGTAAATCAGTGAAGGAAGACAAGGAGGGGGACAGCCTGGAGGTCCTGCAGCAGTGTAAGACCACCTCACTGGTGGCCAACAGTACAGAGCAGGGCTCCACACTCCGAGATCTGCTCACCACCACAGCAGGGAAGCTGAAACTGGGCTCTACTGATGCAGGGATCGCCTTTGCACCAGTCTACTCTACTGCGTCACAGGTATGTTTCTGATATAGTCAAGGATTGTCATTGTTTCATGTGCTTTACTGCACAGGTGGAGTATATCCCACCTCAGTATTCTGTATCCATCCATCAGCCCTCAGCAGCTTTACATCTTTTGTACCACTTGTCAATACACACCGCAGAGCTGAGCTTTAGTTTGTCAAATTTAGAAAGAACCCTGTTTCAAAATACTGAAATATAATTTTTTCCTCTCTTCTCTCCATCTATAGACCGGAAAAGGTGGGAGGACCATGCCTAATATCCTCGATGACATCATTGCTTCAGTAGTTGAGAATAAAATCCCCGCCAGCCGCCAGAACATCACCACCAAACTGTCAATCAAGCAAGAGCCTGTCAACCCAGGAAACAACAACAACCCTGCCCCTGCTATTACTGAAGATGCCAAACCAGACAGGAAGAAGTCAGCGCATGTTACTGCAGCAGTGTCAGAAGATTCAACCAGTCAGTATCCAGATATTCCCCACTGCTGGTTAAACAATAGGCGGTTACTGTGGCTCAAAGATCATCGCAACCAGAACAACTGGAAGCTGTTCAGAGAGTGCTGGAAACAAGGACAGGTACTCATCAGTCTCAACAATGTTTTCAGCTGTAGCAGTCATAGTAACAGTCCTGTATTAATAGCAGTTAGTTAAGTCATTAGTGATAAGGACAACCATATAAATTGCTTTGTATTTGTCCAGCCTGTGTTGGTGTCAGGGATCCATAAGCGGCTGAATGGCGGCCTGTGGAAAGCCGACTCCTTCAACCAAGAGTTTGCAGACCATCAGGGAGACCTCCTCAACTGTAAAGACCAGGTGGTGTCCAACTCTGGGATCAAGGAGTTCTGGGATGGATTTGAAGACATCACCAGTGAGTTCATCTCTTCTCAGTTTCACTGTTTGATTGATAAGATACTGTAGCTGTTACATTCATCACCGATGTGAACCAGAAAACGGTGATAAAAGATTATTTATTCAGTCTAACTTAAGTCATTTTACCTCTTTAGAGCGGCCCAAGTCCAAGGATGGAGAACCAATGGTGTACAGACTGAAGGACTGGCCATCTGGAGAGGAGTTTATGGCACTCATGCCCTCAAGGTAGGCATACACACTTAACCTCTTTTTCACTCTGGTACCCCCCATGTCATTGGATTTCAAGCTTTACAACAAAGAACAAAAATGCAAACCTCTAATTTTGATAAAAATGCTAATTATAATAAAACATTTCATGAGCAAAGGCCTTAAGATGCAAAAAATGCACAAGATCCAAAAATGATTGTGAGCCCATCTAAAAGAGGTGATTGTTTTTGCAGATATGATGACTTAATGAAGAACCTGCCCCTGCCAGAATACTCGGACCCAGAGGGCAACCTCAACCTGGCCTCCCACCTGCCATCTTTCTTTGTCAGGCCAGATCTGGGGCCAAGACTATGCTGTGCCTACGGTAGGTTGGAAATTAACAGCCGCAAAATAATACTAAAACAAAGAGTGAGGAAACAAGAGACGCGTTAGCTTCAGACTTTGAACATGTAGTTTACCAAGTAGGAAGTACTTGCAGCGTTGTCCCAGAGGTGACACATCTGGCTTTACTAATACATACATCTGCCAAACATCTGGATATTGGCTTTTTAACCTTTTAATAATTGTTCACCTCAAATACATGTATATAGTTAAGACTGATTTGATAATTGTCTGATCACCATCACACCATGTTGCAGTCTGAAGTTTTTATGCTTCCATACATAATATGTCTATTTAAATCCTACGCAGACAGAATCCCTCTCTGCCCTTCTTCTTATGAATCATTTGCGTGTCTCCCTGTAGGTGTGGCTGCATCTCAGGACCAGGACTTTGGGACTGCCAACCTCCATGTGGAAGTCTCAGATGTCGTCTCTGTTCTGGTCTATGTAGGAGTAGCCAAAGGCAATGGAGTCCTTTCCAAAACTGGTAAGGCTTTCTAGAGTCAGTTTAAATAATGTGAAAGTATTACATATGCAGGATAAATGCTAAACAATGAATAGAAATGAGGAAGGAATAAAGGGAGGTGACCTGGTTGACAGAAAAGTGTAAGACTGCATCCCCCTACTTAATCTAAATTACTGTATCCAAAGGCACTGAGGTCCTATGTAATGCGGTGAGGAAAATACATAGGTGGCTTTAACAATGCAGCTATGTACTGCTGTCACCACTTATTGGGACTGCTGAATCCTGTAAAGTGAACACTAGAATGACAGCTACATTCTACAACCTTTTCTACAACACACATACACAGACACGTACACACAGACACATACACGGCCCAGGCCGCATTTACCTGACCGACAATTATAACTGAGCCCGGCCAGAACTCGCAGCACAACACTTAATACACAGTCTATGGAGTGGAGCCTGTGTTGCGTTCTGGCCTTGTCATGTAAATAACAAATTCCAGCACGTAGCACAACACAGCAACACGTCAAGTGCCCCATAGTGTATACTGTACTGAGTTGTCAAGAGGCTGTTAACTTAAAAGAATTACAGTATGTTTACATTTGGAAAAGTGTTATTGAGTACACTAGTGATACTGGAATTTGTTTACTGCGAAATGCAGTTCTTGATGACAAGCAAAATAAAGAGACAATTTTGGGGGGGAAAAAATTTCTCTTTACACACAAAACACGTACCAACGGCTACCTGTACCGTTGCACCTCTAATATTCACTATATATACGCTACATATATATATATATCCCTGACTCCAGCAGGACAGATGTCCGCACTCAGGAAAAAGAATGCAAATGCACCCATTTGGCAATTTGTTGCGAACGAAAAGGAGAGCCAGAAAAAGTGAACAAAGTGATCCATAAGCTGTGTTATAAACGAGATGGGACTAAAGATGAAAATACCATAAATTTCCACTTCCATCTTAAAACTCAACATCCAAAAGAATACACTCCGCCACCAACTTCTTCCATAGAGAGCAACCAGACAAGATGTCCTCCCATGGTGAGCAATCTACCTACAAGCATTGTAGCTTCTTTCAAATACAACAAAATATAAACAGTCAGCAGTGGTGACACTATAAGAGGGCAGTTAAATATGCTATAGAATAAAAATAACCTCACCGGTATCGATCTAATTAATTGATCTCAGCATGCCCTTGTGTAAAATAGCGCCTTCTGCCTATACACTGTGGACCCTTTGTGGCCTTTTGTGGGTATTACAGCATAAGTGTGCCCAGTTCATAACTATTTATATTAGGGGTGCATGATAACTATTGGGCCGATAATTATCGGGCCGATAACAGGAATTATTACGTCATTCCGATAAGTCTGATATCATGACGAATAGCCCCGATAACATATATAATTTTGTCAGCACGGCAGTGCCCCGCTCCCACTATGAGACCTGAATGGCCTGCAGTGAATGCTGCGTTCAAGTGACGTC
>NC_065518.1:33113197-33168350 GCF_006386435.1 Epinephelus moara | reverse complement strand
AGTAATGCACCTTATTTAAATTGATGTTCATTTGAGATATCAAATAGTTTTTTTGTTTGATATCTTTTCGAAAATGTTTGAGATGCTTGCCAATAGTTTTTCATTGGAAAAAATAAGTATCTCTTCATTTAAAGAGTCAAAACTGTTTTGGTTTTGTTCATAGTATTGATGTCATGATCTTAGGTATATACTGTATATGTGTGTGTGTTATCGGTTATCAGGTATCGGTATCGGCCTTTAGGAGCTGAAAGTTATCGGTTATCGGTATCGGTTTAAAAGAAAAGTTATCGTGCATCCCTAATTTATATCTATGTACATCTCTCTCCTCATTTTCCTTTGGACAATAATTTTGTATATCATTTTTCTGAGAGCAATATTGGGGGGATTTTGACCCAACCTTAGCATTTATGTTCACTTCAGTTTATTTGCAAAAACAGAAAAAAAAAAAAAAATACAATTCATGAGACATAATGCAGATGTAAAATAGGGCACCCTGAAAAGCTACCTTAAAGGGGCAAAAAGCAAAATCGTTTCACCGCTAGGTGCTGGGAGGCTAGCGGAGGCTAACTGGCTGTGCTGGCAGCTGAGTGAAGTGGAGTCTGAGGAGGAAGCACCGGTTAGCCCCGGTTTCACTACAGGCAGATTCACTCGCCACAGGGGCGAGGAAATAAAACTTAAACAGCCAACTTAGTTTCTTTCACTCACTTGCTTTCCTGTTAGCATTAGCACTAGTCGGCTGCCACGCTAACGTTCCTACTATTCTCTGTGAGCCCGTGAGCGCTCCGGCTCCGGCACAGCCCACCGGGCTACATTTTACAGTGCTAATTGCAAATGTTAGCTAGGCTGCCGGGCTACTCACCTAACACAACCGTAACACCTGACCCATTGCTGGGACCGAGCCGCTAATTACTCAAGCTCCGGACATTAACCCATGCTACGATTGTAACATTAAATTTAATTGAATCAACATAGCGACATGTGCCTAATGTTACTGTAACACTAATTAAAACAGACATTTGACTTTATGTTGTTACTTAATGTTACCTGTCCAGGAGAAGAAGAGCTAGCTCTGAGTCAAATTGCAGCCGGACCGGGTTGTAAACAAGGGGCTGGAGATCAACACAGAGAGAGGGTGTGTGAGGTCATGTTATACTCCAGATGAAATCACACCTCTAGTTCTTCACATAGCAATTTTTTAATTCCTTCAATCTAGAAATGATGAATTTCGCTTATTGCTCCTTTAAGGTTGAGAATAGGGGCCCACATATGAAGCAAGTAGTATTTAAAATATATTATTTTTAATAATGGAGAAACACTGTGCACAGCTGCGCCTCTGCTCTGGGTGCCAGCTGTTGTAAGATAATCCGAATGAATCAAGATCCTGGTGTACACGGGAACTTTTATTTTCCTTGTTTCATGAGTATATAAAATATGTTGACTCACATATTGTCTGGATTTAAGAAGTATGGATCTGCATTTTAGAGTGATGAAAAGTAAATCCTCTCTGGATTTATGTATCTTGTGCATTTCTGTTTTATTCTCTTCAGTTTAATTCATAGCACATTTTGATCTTGGAAATACAAAAATGGATGCTCAAAGAACCACAGTTGCATCCACAGTGGTCCTTAACGGAAGATAAATGAGAAGATGAAACACAAAAACACAGGATTATTGAAATTGCAGCCACTTATTAGTTTCCTCTGGTGTTCTCCTTTTTATCAGCCTCACCTCGTTAGACAACAGTATCAGGAGCAATAGTGTGGGTGCTGGATGGATGAGTTTTTGACTGACTCATGCTTCGTTCACATGGAATCAGGCAGACAGCAGACAGACAACACCTTCTGGACAGCACAGGGAAAACAAACAAACAGTCCAACAGAATGGCAGGATGGTAACACAAAACACACATAGCGATATGTTGCGATGGTGAGGCTTTATTGTTTGGAAAGAATGGAATAAAATATATTAAATAAAATTATTGTGTGTCTGTGATTTTATGTAACTTCAAGTTCTTAGCTTTTAACATCCAGTTTTAAATTCTCTGGCAGAGGACGACAAAAAGTTAAAATATTTTCACTTGGCATTGCAGCGCCATCTACCGTCAACTATCGCCAGTATTCTGTTGGCTTCACACAGTTCTTCTGTCCTGCTCTCATCCACTAAAATTATATCTTTTTTGCTGTCTCAATCCATATTAACGCAGCATGAAAAACTAAAAAGAGAATTTTAATTATTTGGAAAAAAAACATTATTATTGAAAATGAGATTAATACCTCAGTTCAGCCTTAGAAACAAGAGTGTGTGTCTGTGTGTAGGAGTGTTGAAGCGTCTGGAGGAGGAAGATCTAGATGAGGGGGTTCGAAGGAGGCTCAAAGACTCCAGTGAGACACCGGGGGCGCTGTGGCACATCTACCTCAACAAAGACATGGACAAAATCCGAGAGTTCCTGCACAAGGTCAGCACTCTGATGAAGATCCTTAGTAACTGCAGCAGTTTCAAATGGAAATATTGTGAACTTCAGCACAAATATTAACTTTACTAATACCTCTCTCTTCCCGTGCTCACCAACCACCACCTCTGCACTGTCAGGAGCAGGGATTAGACATTTCACTGGACCAGGACCCAATCAGAGAGCAGGGCTTGTACCTGAGCAGGAAGCAGCGTCAGCGGCTACTGGACGAACATGGAGTCCAGGGCTGGACTGTAGTTCAATTCTTGGGAGACTCTGTACTGATACCAGCAGGGGCCATGCACCAGGTATATAGACTATTCACACACACACACACACACACACACACACACACACACACACACACACACACACACACACACAGACACACACAGATGACCTTACTGGTGAGATAATGAAAATATTTGATCTGGCTGAGATGTGGCATACACTGGTGCTTTATCTTAAAGGGAGTTTTCAGGTTCATTCAGCTTCATTTTCATTTGTATCAGCAGTTTAAACCCGTCTTAAGTGTTGATGGCTCATACACTCCATCATAAAGCTACGTTGAGCAGAGCCCCTGCAACCCCATATCCTACTTATTATACTGATAGGTACGATGGCCAAAACCATGAAATAATGATCACAGTGATAAAAACAGGATTTATCATTGCTGAAAATCAGACCTGCATATCTTGTGCCAAATTCAATCTTTGGAAATTGTTGTCTCCTTTATTAAAACATGTAAATGCAATTTAACTGATTTTAAATATAATTTTACAGTTAATTCCTGAAGAGCTGTCTTGAACTTAAGTACTAGTCAGTGTGGCTTCATGAGATTTTGTGGGGGAGGAAACATATATTAATATGTACCCTACAGTATATTAACATGTTTCTCCTCCACTGTTGTTGTTGTTCAACACTTAGATGTGATTGTTGGTCTTTGTGATATTATATTTATTATTATTATTATATTTGTCCCGCCCCTCCTCCTCTGTGATTGGAGGGTTGTGCACTGCCTTTTACCAAAAGTTGAACATTTTGCAACTCCCGGCAACCCCCCCCCAAAAAAAAGCCAAACATGCAGTGCTTAGCCAGAACAGACACTCAGCGGGTTGCCACTCTGCTGGTGTTCATAGCATAGTGTAAATACACAGTGCTACCACTGCAGAGAATGCAAAAAATACACTGGCCCTAGGAAAAAAACACTGTTCTTCTGGAGAAGTTTGGGTGGACCTGTCGCTGCAGCTGCACTTGTCGCTGTCATCCACTTGTTGTTGTTCTTCTTCCATGCTGGGAGGCTTTCTTCGTCTTCCTTTGGCAATTAATGGCAGACTAGAACACTTGTAGGTCTTAATGCTGCCCTGTAAGGTCCAGAAGAATTGCATCCCCGGTACCCACGGTACTGGAGAAAAACAAGTACCGTCACGTTGATTCATGTCAGAATTTTGGCATCGACTTGGTACCAAAGTATCAGTTCTCATAACATCTAGCCTAGTTAGAGTAATGGTTGTTAAAAACTACAGTGAGCACCTGTTTAAGGAAATTCCTGAACCTTTTTTAAAATGAAGCAGTCGGGTGTTTTTAAAGATTTACATCTTCAGTTGGACCCAATTGGCTTAGAGTTGAGTGTCACAGACAGAGTAAGAAAGCACTGAGAGATGGATTACCACATTGTTGGATTTATTGAACATGAAAAAAATATAGAATACCATCTGCCTTATTCTTTAGATTATTTGTGGTTGAGATGAATTGAATACCTGCCATGCATCTTCCCAGCCTTTTTAGTCTTTAGTCCATAAATTAAAAGCATATTTTTGCACCATGAGATGTCACAAATCACATATTTACTGTAGTTCATAATGAATGTGTATTTTTCTTTTAATTTTCATGATAAATTGATGTTTCCTGTACAACCTCATTGCTGTAATTCATGCTTTCATAACTTTTCCATACACAAGATGACGTAAACCTTTTTTATAGTGTCCAGATATGATCTGAGCTCAGTGTCCTCACCTCGTCCTCTCTCCGTTCCATCTGTCAGGTCCAGAACCTCCACAGCTGTGTCCAGGTCATCAATGACTTTGTGTCTCCAGAGCACGTGGCCAACTCCTTCCACCTGACCCAGGAGCTGCGGCCCAACAAAGAGGAGGTCAACTACGAGGATAAACTACAGGTAATGGACTGCAACTCAATCAGCTGTTATTTAACACTACGTTGTTGAAAGCCTTTCCTCATTTAGGATGAAGGAGAGTTTTTATGAGATTATATATATTGGTTCCCCCTCACATTGACATTATTAGTGCTACATTGGCAGTGCAGCAGTGTATTAGCTGTGCAGCTGAATGCAACATCTGTCATCTGCCACTGATTCAGAGTCAGCCCTCTCCTTCCTCCTGTCTCACTCACTGTAGCAGCCTGCCTTTTCTTTAGAGAACATTTTTGTGTGTGTGTGTGTGTGTGTGTGTGTTTGTGTGTGTGAGTATAAAATAAGGACAGACAGAATGGCAGAGTGAGTCATCATCAGTGATGTTCTCTGGACATTGAGTCCCTCTGCTCTGAACACACTCGACACACACTCTTTCTCCCATCGACATGATTGGAAATGAGATGTGAGTCACCATCCATCTTCCGTCTGTCTGTCTGTCTGTCTGTCTGTCTGTCTGTCTGTCTGTGGCCGTGTTCATGCTGACAGGCTGCTGGGTAGGAAAAAGCTAGAGATCAGGTCTGTTTGGTTCTACTCTTCAAGACATGATGAGCAGCTGATCAGTGGAGGATCATTCTGATGATTTAAAGTACGCCTACACCGAATGTATTTACCTAAGGGCTGTCCATCTAGATTTGCACTAATAATAAATCCTTTTCTGATACCGAAACCCGTATCTTAAATGCCTCCAGTGCTGCCTAAAATGCTGGATCAGGTTTCGGCGCGTATGCGTGTCTACGCGCCTAAAACATAATAAACGTAATGTAATAATAAACATTATAAGAGGTTCTCAATATTGTATAAAATATCAAAGTACTCTGTTTACTATGCATAGAATATCTCTGGAGGCTTACTTTAAATGGCCTCTGTGTGCTTTATCACCAGTGCCATTGTATCCCTTCCAGAAGCATTGTACTCTAGCATGGAACAGCAGTGTTTTTTAGAGACTATCCCATGATGCATTGGGTTGAGTCTGTTGACAAATCAGTGAATGTGTCGCTGACTGCATAACAGTGCTGATCCCAGAGGCCATGCAAAACTGAATAAATAACGTTTACCCTGTCCTAGTATCAGTAGATCTGTGCTGTTTAGGCAGCAAGCGAAATAATGAGTAGAATATGATAAATAATGTGTAGATTATCCTGTGCACTCTTGGATAGTATTGTAAGGTGCATGCCCAGGGCGTACTGAGCAATCCATGGATATATACTGATCAACCACAACATTAAAACTACTGACATGTAAGTGAATAACACTTGAAATACATTTAACACATTTAATTACAATTCAATGTTCTGCTGGGAAACCTGGGATCTCTAATGGCAGTGCCCCATCTACCATGCAACACCACAAAAACTCCTCAGAAATGGCTTGAGGAATGGGACAAAGAGCTTAAGGCATCACCCTGACCTCCAAATTCCCCAGATTCCAATATGACTGAGCATCCGTAGGCTGTGCTGGTACCCTACCTCACAACCCACAGGACTCAAAGGATCTGCCACTAATGATGCACGAGTGGAGCGCTGCAAGTGGCATCCACATGAATGCCAGGACCAAAGGTTCCCCAGCAGAACATTTCATTGTAACAAGATAATCAATTTCATTGACTTCACATGTTGGTGGTTTTAATATTGTGGCTGATCAGTAAATGAAAGGAAATATCATTCTTTTGATTTACATTTGAGTCATCATCTCTCTGTCAATGATCCTTTAATTTGATCCTGAACTGTGGTGCACTTTGTAAAGTCAGTTTCAACATAAGCACTATATGAATAAATCATTGATCCTCTGACATTTAATAATCATAATGATTAAAATTTTATTGCAATTATGTTTTGGAGAAATTTGATAAATTAGTGGTATGGACACTACAAATATCCACAACTGTGTGTAATGTGCGCTGCTCTGGCACCATTGTATTGATGCCAATGCATGTTTAAGGGTATTTCTACATCCATTTATAGTGAACTGTGGGTGTGCACCCAGCTCCACAATGACTGAGATTTGTAAAACAGAATCAGGTGTACACTCAGCTTTATAAATCTGATGAAACAGATGTGTATGCACATTTCTGTCTTAGTACAGACATAGTTTTATTTGTGAATTTCCACATAGTGTTATGCATCTGGCCCACCATATTATAAACAATATACATGAGCACTGACAGATGTGTAACTGCAGTTGGACATCACTTCACTTTTGGAATCAATAAGAGGAATGAAAAATAATTGTTTCATAATGAATCCCTGGTTCTTATAAATTTAGAACTGGCTCCATGTTAGAGGTTTTCCACACGCAGTCATACTGTCATTTCCTGAAGATGACCTCTGTCTAGACACTCCACCACTCCCCCGAGAGATAGTGTTGCAGATATATTTTACTCTGGTTGTTGATTAGTGCAGCTGTGACAACTCTTTCTCCTCCTTCTCCTCCTCCTCCTCCTCAGGTGAAGAACATCCTGTACCACTGTGTGAAGGAGGCGGTGAGCTCCCTGAAGAGGGGCAGCTCTGAGGAAGATGACGAGGAAGAGAATTCATGACACCCCCTCGGCCTCGTCCACACCTTCAGAGAAGGACACCACTCCCATCAGCACCTCGCTCTCCCCACATCCCGCTCCTCGCGTGCAGGACTGTGTCATGTGACCACAAGAGGCAGTTGGGACAGAGCTGGTCATTTGACCCAGGGGACCTCACGGTGTGAAGCGCACCTGCATCACACATCCAGGTGGCCAGTGAGAGGCACGCCCACCCCCAAACCTTTAGTGCCAAGAAGAGACAAACACAAGATGAGAGTGGCGGCTGCACTGACAGGGATTAAACCTCGACCACCACACACACCTCTTTGTGTTTCATGGACTCAGAACACTGGGAGGAATTCTTGGAAATTGAGGACAAATAAAAGCAACTACGCTGGAGTGAAACGGCACTACAAGCCTCCATTGAAACAGAACTCTTTAGTGTGACTGATGGTGCGGTTCCATGGAGACTCAGACTGTCCTGAGAGCACCAGCAGTGATGGAGACACTGAGCCCCCTACTGCTCTCCCACTCTAATCTGCTGTGGATTATAAAGGCCAGAAGGTTTAATCCCTGTCTGTAGCAGCAGCCAACACGTCTTGGACTGAAGATTTCGCTGATCATGACACTATCACCAGCAGCAAAGCAGCATCAGGACCCAAAATGTCATCTCTGCTGTTTAAAAAATTAAAAACAAAAAAGATCTGAGGGGGGGGAAAAAATGCAAAACCGAAATCTCAGATGTTTGAGTCAGCAGGCAGTGAGCTCTGCTGCTCCCTTGTTCGTTGTTCCTTCTGTAATTTGTCCGTTCTCGTCCTTTTTTTTTTCCAGTTCTGTCGTCTGTTGCTGTTTTGTTCCTTATTTTCTTTTTCATACATTGTTTTATTTCCTCTGTGAAGATGTATTTATTTTATAGCTGTATGATATGCGATGTTGTTGAGACAAAAAAATGCATTAATGTAAATGTGACTTGTACAGTTTCTTTTTTTTCTTTTAGTATGTGGTTTTCAGTTGTAATACGGCTCTACTGTGATGGAGGACACACACACACACACACGCACGCACACACACACACACACACACACACACACACACACACACCAGCTAATGCCTGTACCTTTGGGAAATGTTGATGCTCTACAGTCCTCATGCCATAAATACATTTTTTGAAAATGAACTGCCAAACTATTGTAAAGACTGTGTAAAGTTGTATTATGTAAAGAAAGAACAAAATGGCTTATACACTTCAGCATTTTATGAAAAAAAGTATTTGCTGTAAAATTGAGACATTTACAAAAAAGATGTAATTTATTTAAGAAAAGAATGACATGTCTTGTTTTTTGTTGAGTTAAGATTTACTATGGTGAACTTTTGAAGTTAAAAAGATTAAAATAATGAAAACGTTTACTATAATGTGTAAATATATACATATATACATTCACTGAGGTATTTTTTTAAAACATGGCTTGCTTCAATTTCAAATTTTAAAGTGCAAGTGTTACATGCTTTGTACATTGAAGTTCAAAAGGGTTTTACATTTTCCATTAAAATGGATTTATCAAACATTTGATGTTGTGTTTTTGCTGCTGGGGCTGAGGTTGAATTCCCACTGGTTCTTACCTTGGGTTTACAAATACACTGCTCAAAAAATCAAGGTAACACTTAAATCACACATTAGATCTTGATAAACGCATTTGAAGTTGAAAATTTTTACTGATGCACATTGTATAATTGTAATTTGTTGTGAACAAAATGTTGTAATAACAGTCAATGGAAACCAAAATCATCAACCCACTAAGGGCAACTCATAATGTGACTCAGTAGTGTGTGACCCCTGCATGCCTGCATGCACTCCCAACAATGTCTGGGTGTGCTCCTTATGAGGTGGCGGATGGTGTCCTGGGGATCTCCTCCCAGACCTGGATCAGGGCATCAGTGAGCTCCTGCACAGTCTGTGGCAGTACTTGGCGGCGACAGATGCACTGATAACGTCTCATAGGTGATCAATCCTCCTGCACCAGGAGGAACCCAGAGCCCACTGCACCAGGTCTGACAATCGCTCTGAGGATTTCATCCCAGTATCTAACAGCAGTCAGGATACTGTTGGCTATGACATGGATGTCTGTGAGACCCCCTGAGGATATGCCTCCCCAGACCATCACTGACCCACCACCAAACTGGTCATGCTGGATGATGTTACAGGCAGCAGAACATTTACCACAGCATCTCCAGAGTCTTTCACGCCTGTCGCATGTGCTCAGTGTGAACCTGCTCTCTTCTCTGAAGACAACAGGGTGCTAATGGCGGACCTGCTAATTCTGGGGTTCTCTGGTAAATGCCAATCGAGCAGCACGGTGCTGGGCCGTGAGCACAGGTCCCACAAGAGGACGCCAGGCCCTCATGCCACCCTCATGGACTCTATTTCTGACAGTTTGGTCAGAAACATGCACACCAGTAGCCTGCTGGAGGTCATTTTGTAGGGCTCTGGCAGTGCTCCTCCTGTTCCTCCTCACACAAAGGAGCAGATACCAGTCCTGCTGCTGGGTTGATGCCATTCTACAGCCCTGTCCAGCTCTCCTCATGTAATTGGTCTCCTGGTATCTCCTCAATGTTCTTGAGACTGTGCTGGGAGACCTGCAGGTACCGCCTCATGCTACCAGTAGTGACAAGGACACTAGCAGAACATAAAACTAGAGCAGAATCAGTCAGGAAGGATAAGGAGAGAGCAACTGTCTGTGGCCACCACATGTAAAACCATTCCATTTTTGAATGTCTTGCTTTTGCCTCTCCATTGCACCTGAAGTTTAACTGAGTTGGTGTTACACTGTGACCATTAAGTGTTCCTGTAATTTCTTTTGAGTAGTGGACTTTGCTGTTTTCATTTTGTATATTTGATGATAAAAGTAGACTGAAAAATGACCAACAGTTAACTCATCAGTTTTTAGCTCATGGGGGCAGCCACAGAAAAGTCCTCACACTACAACAACAGAAGGGAATTCAGTTCATTTAAATGCACAATATATTTTCTATTAACCAGTAACCTTTTTTTTTTTGTCCCACGTCTGATGGAAATGTGGCTTTCAATCATGTCAATCGCCCTTTTTACACAGAGATCATGCCATAGTGAGTCGGTATAACCGCAGCTGGAGCAGCTACGTGACCAGCCCACTAGCTACATGACTCGTTGACCTTTACTTACACGTCAAACTAGAGTCGGCCCCCTTCACTCTTGGCCCAGAAGCTGAAGTCCCGACAAAAATGCAAAGTTAGCATTAAGCTAGCTATGAAGTATCAGGTTTAAGGACTGACACTGTTAGGGTCAAGGTAAGGGTAATGGGAAGGTTACATCTCATTACTTATAAAGTGAATCATGTCTTTAAGGATAATGGATTATAAAGTGGATTATTGCTACATTTGGCCTCATATTTGTTCACTACAGGGTTGAGTTGTAGCATGGTTCAAATAACCATCGCAATGGAGGGTGTGTCTTGTCCTAGTGGGCAACTTGGTTTTTCAGGGGTGTATCATGTATGCCACAAAATAAATGTGTCTGCAGCTGTACATTTGTCCACTATATAGATGCTACAAAGTCCTTTCCTACTGCCACCTTTGCCTTTTTACACAGCACCAAACGGTAGTATCGTGATGCCCTAGTATCTGATTATAGACAGCATGCCGGCATCACAGAAGCAAAAGAGGCATGACATATAACACAACAGCATTTGCCTCTAGTGTGACAGATAACATACACGTTGGCAGCTCTTTCTAAAGAATAACAATGGTATTAACATGGCAATAACAATCATTTTCCGTCGCAGTTATATAGCAGCTGATCTCGTCCTCTGCTCTGAAGGTAAGGAGCTCCTGGACTTCATTGTTTTGCTTCGGGGACATTTTCAGCCGCTGATCCTCTACTATGAGTTAGCTGCTAACTGCTATCAGCTACATTTTAAATCCCTCATGGTGGGTCGCACACAAAGATTTAAGATGGACGACATGACAGCTCCCCAACACCCTGGTGGCTGGCTGCTGTATAGGTCCTAAAGCCTGCCCTCTCCATTAGTGGATGGCAAAACTCAAAGTACACATTAAATACATTTTCCCAAAGATGGTTTCTGTCATCTACGGTAGTTTTTAATCACACTGCTGTATGTTTAAGTGTTATTTTTTCCTGACAAATTTGATTATAATTAGTTATTTAATGCTATGACAACTGTGTGAGCCAAACAGTGGGCTCGCAGTCAGTGGCGCTACATGTGATAGATCAGGTGTATGGGGTTTACAGCAGGGGTAAGTGGAGATATGTTGCCCATCTTTATAGACAGTCTATGATCTTCCACATAACACTTTATCAAAACATCACACCCATGTTGCCCATGATCCCACCCTGCCAGCCGTCCCCTCCATACAGACATCATTTCGGCGCTGTTACTACTCTTGATGCCCGCTTAAAGGCGAGACAACCCTGTCCCCCCATTCCACGATTGTACCTTTCATACAGAACAGTGAGGTGGAATAACAGCATGAAATTCACACCTTAAAGAGGAAGTGTAAAAGATTGCCTATTGGAAGAGCAACTTGAACATTGCCTATTTCTTGTCACAAATCTTTCCGGAAATATATTCTAGTGCACTTGTTTGGCTATAAAATGAGAATGTTTGATCCAGCTGGTGGGGAGTTTGTTTCGGCTTAACTATATCCAACATGTTGGCCAGGTCACAAGCACAGTAACAGAATCTTGATTCATATTTGATCAGCACCGCCTAGTTTGACAGTTTGACCGCAGTTCAGGAGCAGTGACTGAACTGATTGACAGCTGTGTTAGAGACTTCTCGGCTCTGATTGGTTGTTTTTGTTCAGCTGCTGTGGATTCTGGTAGATTTTTTTTTTTAACAGATTATCTGTCTCATGTGCTACTGTGTGGATGTAGTCACACTTAAATGACAAAAAGTTATTTTTATAAAAGTTACCAACTACAGCTTTGATGTAATAATAAACTTGTGAGTTGAGTTGAGTTGAATTACTGATGCTATGAATCAACTATTTGATAACAATAAAATATGAATATATAGTAATGCTCAATCTTTAAAACATTTTAAAGTATGGGAGAAAACAGGAATCAAGCTGAATCTCTGCATGGTGTGTACTGGATATGTTCATATGATTTGCAGTGTCTGATCATTACCACCAGGTGGTGCAGTTATTCCATGTTAGTCATGTTTGCAATGAGGTTACCCCTCCTTCTCCAAGCTTTGTGACCCCTTACACTGCTGAACACACGGAGAGGAGAAAATCTGTCAAATACAGTTTAATTAAATCTTAACAAATCAACTTTGACATATTTTGTTTGGTGATGGATCTCCAAGGTCTTGCTGTGATTGACAGCCAGTGCAACCAATCAAATCAGCCTTCTTTTGCTTAGATTTGGAGGACACCCCTTAGTGTGTCCTCTTGTTAAGTTTTCCATCACCTCCCAAATCCAGACAGGATTGTGGTGTGTTGTGTGGAAAGTAACATAAAAGGATATACACAAAGCAGACAGTACACATACTAAATATAGTCATTTTTAAGTGTGGTCTTGATGAATACTATTCCCGCACAATGCATTGCACAAATGAAATGGAGGAGCAGCTCATAACTGAAAAAATGAAACTGGTAGTAGCAGTCTTAAAAACAAAACAAATCTGTAAAAAATCTTAGAAAATAACATTTTAATGTGTCTTTTGGAATTTTAACAGTTCATGGCTCAAAATAAGACACAAAGCACTCGGCTCACACAGCTATGGGCCCACCAGAATAATGCCAGACGATTTATGGGGAAATTTGAGTTTGACTTTATTTACAACCACAGTCCCCACTCCGAGTTCAGTAAAAGTTATTAGAGGAATATACATGATTATGTTTAGTTTGAAGTGTAATGCCTAAGAAGAAAGATGTATTTCTTTTGTGAATGTTTTGGTAAAAAATAAAAAGGAACATCTCCACACACTGAAGTATATAAAAAGGAACCTGATAGAAACCCTTTGACTTACCTAAGCAATTAGCAATTAGCAGCTATGAAGAAGACTGTAAATATAGTCAACTGCTCAGGATTAGACATAGTATTGATTCTGATGAATAATTTGGGCTACAAGCTG
The DNA here is from genome assembly GCF_006386435.1 of Epinephelus moara. NCBI lineage: Eukaryota > Metazoa > Chordata > Actinopteri > Perciformes > Serranidae > Epinephelus > Epinephelus moara. The sequence continues at coordinate 33,155,043 of NC_065518.1, read as the reverse complement.
TAGTCCTCAGTGATAGCTTAGTATTTTAAGCAGGATTACTTTTTAATTTCAATCTTCTACAGTTTCAAAATAACAAGAAAGGAAAAGGGCCTGAAGCAAAAGTTTGGGCACCCTGCATGGTCAGTACTTAGTAGCGCCCTCTTTGGCAAGTATCACAGCTTCTGTTGCCAGCTAAGAGTCTTTCAATTCTTGTTTGGAGGATTTTCAACCATTCTTTCTGCTAAATGCTTCTAGTTCTGTGACATTCTGGGGCCGTCTTGCATGCACTGCTCATTTGAGGTCTAGCCACAGATTTTTTGTGATGTTGGGGTCCAGGGACTGTGAGGACCATGGAAAAACCTTCAGCTTGCTCCTCTTGAGGTAGTCCTGTGGGGATTTCGAGGTGTGTTTAGGATCATTGTCTTGTTGTAGAAGCCATCCTCTCTTCATCTTCAGCTTTTTTACAGATGCTGTGATGTTTGCTTTCAGAATTTGCTGGAATGTAACTGAATCCATTCTTCCCTCTACGTGTGAAATGTTCCCCGTGCCACTGCAACACAAGCCCAAAGCATGATCGATCCGCCCTTGTGTTAACAGTTGGACAGGTGTTCTTTTCATGCAACTCTACACCCTTTTTCCTCACATATACCTTTGCTCATTGCATCCAAAAAGTTCTATTTTGACTTCATCAGTCCACAGGACTTTTGCAAAAAGCATCAGGCTTGTTTAGATGTTGCTTTTTAAATGTCTGATGCTTAATTTTGTGGTCAGGACACAGGAAAGCTTTTCTTCTGATGACTCTTCCATGAAGGTCATATTTGTACAGTTGTCACTGCACAGTAGAACAGTGCACCACCACTCCAGTGGTCTGCTAAATCTTCCTGCAGGTCTTTTGCAGTCAAACAGCGTTTTGATTTGCCTTTCTAACAATCCTATGAGCAGCTCTCTCTGAAAGTTTTCTTGGTCTTCCAGACCTCAACTTGACCTCCACAGTTCCTGTTTACTGCCATTTCTGAATTACATTACAAACTGAGGAAACAGCTACCTGAAAACACTTTGCTATCTTCTTATAGTCTTCTCCTGCTTTGGGCATCAGATATTTTAGTTTTCAGAGTGTTAGGCAGCTGTTTAGAGGAGCCCATGGCTGCTGATTGTTGGGAGAAGGTTTGAAATTTGCATCATCTGGCCTGATGATTGAGTCCTAACAAGCTAATTATGGTGTGAGACCCTAATAAAAGTTTTCTGAGAGCTCAAATGTCTTGGGGTGCCCAAACTTTTGCATGGTGCTCCTTTCCTTTTTTCACTCTAAAATTGTACAAAACAAAAATAATACACTGATCTTGCTTAAAATGTTGAAGCACATGTTTCATCTTTAAATTCATGCATTTTGGAGATCAGTTCATACTCTACTCACTTAACTACTCACAGTAAACACAATTTTGACCAGGGGTGCTCAAACTTTGGCATGCCACTGTAAGTCAGTCAAACAAGTAGTTACTGATACGAGTAGATACTGGCACATATCGAAAAGTGACCTTTTATAAAAGGTCTTTCATGTTATTACCTAGTGAAGTCAGATTTGCCTCAGAGGCCCACTCATTTCTGTCTCAGATCCCATAGTGGGAATTTTCCTTTTCATAATTGTATACACAGTGTTGGGCAAGTTACTCTCAAAATGTAATTTATCATATATTACTAGTTACCATCATTTAAAAGTAATCAGTTACTTTACAGTATTACTCACAGTGTAGAGTAATAAAGTTACTTATTACACTACTATAAGCGACGTGGGTATGTGTGCAGGAATGAATGAGTCCAACAACATACTGGGTTCTGTTCATAACATTTAGTGCGGTCTCTGAACACAGGTCACATACAGCCATACGATACTTCTCCGTTCCCGTCCCCTCTTCTGTCTTCTGCCTAAATCTCACCTCCACATTACCCGCTGTCTCAACAGCGCCTGATGATGCAGAGCAATTAAATAGCCTAGACCGTTTAAAATAAATAACTAGCCTTGGATACAGGGAGGGTCAGGCAGAGGATCAAAGTCTGATAATTATCGTAAGTGCTAATATCGTAAGCAACTGGACTTGCTTGCGTCTGATAATTATGAGATATAGGTAAATATTTTTGTGCCTGTGATATGAAACACAATAAACAAATATTGAGGTTAGCACAACAAACAGAATGGCATGTGAGTCAGTCACTGTGACGAGCGCAAATTAATACACCGGAGCTGGACGGCCCACCTGCTAGTTCCCCGTGTGCCGGTCAGCTACAGCAGCACCGGAGAGAGAGAGTTATGCATTTGCAGCTCTACTGTCAGGTTCAGACTGAACCCTTTTCAGTCAGATATTTGTCTCTGACTGAACTGAGATAGAATGACATCAGTTAGCAGACAATGAGGGACTCTGCCTGTTTTTCTGCCTCATTTCATGTTTTCTCTGCTGTGATGTGTTTGCTTTGAAAAACATTTGTGCTGTTGTGTATATGCAGGCTTGTGCATTTGTGTGTGGCAGAGTGTGCCTAAGTGTGCGTGTGTGTGCGTGTGTGAGACAGGAGTCAATGCTGACATGACTAATGCTGGGATCAGCTCCCATTCATACTTCCAAAGCTGAACTGGAAACACACATATTATCCTCCTGCGCTCCATGAGTCGCCATGTGTGTGTTTGAGTGTGTGTGTGTGTGTGTGTGCGTGTGTGTGTGTGTGTGTGTGAGACAGGTTAACTGGAGTACACTGAGGCAGAAGTTCACCAGTGAGTTCAGACAGAGGTCACTCTCTCTCTTTCTCTAATTCCTCCTCTCAGTCTTTGTTGTCTTTCTTTTTTCCCCCATTCTTTTTTTGTCTTAGTAAATTTCTTTTTTTCTTTCTTTCTTTCTTTCTTTCTTTCTTGACTCGGTTTACTTTGTTCATTCTTTACTCCGTTTTCTTTCTTTCTTTCTTTCTTTCTTTCTTTCTTTCTTTCTATCTGCCTCACCTGTCTCTATTGTTGTTGACCTTTCTACCTCTCTCAGTGTTAATGGCGTTTTAACAGAATTCATTATTTGCTGACTGCTTGTTTTCAAACCACAACAACTCAGGTGTGTGTGTGTGTGTGTGTGTGTGTGCATGCCCTCTCTGTCAAAGTACAGCCAGAGGAAGTGCCTTCAGGGTTCAGCCACAGGTCACTTACAATGCAACTCCACCCACACACACATGCACTGCTTGTTAGCTTGTTAGTCTATATACAGTGTGTGTGTGTGTGTGTGTGTGTGTGTGTGTTGCTAGTTGCAGCAGCCAGTGTGTACAAACAGAAGCTGTTCTTCAAAGTGAGACAAGGTGTCATAAATCGTGTGTGTTGACAGCAGGCAGCATCCAGCTGCTCCTCCCTGTCTGAGCCTGCAGAGAGCAGAGCCACAGTGACAACCAGGACGATACAGCACACAGTCCCACATGTACCTGCAAACAGACTCAGACCACACAATCTGCTGCAGGATTGTGACTTTAATAAGAGTAAAAGCTGCTGTAACTACAACCACAGCAGGATAGCTAGCATGGCAGCACCTCAGATCACAGAGAGACCTCCACTAGGGAGCAGTGCTGTTCCAAAGGGTGGAGCTGAGGGCCTGTGACTAGAGGACAACCGCAGAATAAGTCTGGGTGGAGAAAGTAGTATAGCACATGCCCCTCCCTCATTTCCACCCCTGAGGTGCCTTTAAGCAAGGCGCTTAAAGGGATAGTGCACCCAAAAATGAAAATTCAGCCATTATCTACTCACCCATATGCCGAGAGAGGCTCAGGTGAAGTTTTAGAGTCCTCACATCCCTTGCTGAGATCCCAGGGCAGAGGGGGTAGCAACACAACTCCACCTAATGGAGGCTTATGGCGCCCCAGATTCAAACGTCCAAAAACACATCCTTGAAACCACAAAATATCTCCATACTGCTCGTCCGCAGTGATCCAAGTGTCCTGAAGCCCTGACATAAAAAGTTGTTTGGAAAAACATCATTTGAACTCATTTTAGCCTCATTGTAGCCTGTAGCTCTAACTGCTTCTCTGTGCACTGCGCTCACGTGTGCACGCTTGCGTGTGAGACCAGCGAAAGCATGTGAACACACATGTCTCACGGTCTCTCCCCTGGGATCTCCGCAAGGGATGCGAGGACTCTAAAACTTCACCTGAGCCTCCCTCAGCATATGAGTGAGTAGATAATGGCTGAATTTTCATTTTTGGGTGCACTATCCCTTTAACCCCCTGCTGGTGCAGTGGAGCTGCTTAAACCACACTGTGGGGTAATTGCAGATGTGACAAATACAGAACAAGAATATTCATATTAAATCAAGCTGTCTCTACTTGTAATGTTTCAGATGTGTATGAGTTTTCGGCACTTCCGCCAAAGATACATTTTCCCTCCAAACATCTTAAATGATATCATTTCAAAAGTAACACAACAGCAGGCTGAGAGGAGTCCTGTCCTCTGGCCCGGTGGTCAAAGAAAGAAAAAAAAAGGCTAGTGAATGTCAAGCTAGTTGCTAGCTGTCAGTACTGCAATGCGCGTCCCTCCCATGTTGTTTGTTTGCTGTAAGATGTTCAGAGGGAACGTCTGGGAACAAGAGCGGCCTCTTCCAATACAAAAGAGGCCCTCGTTTTTCTTGAAATCTGATTGGCTCAGCCGCAGTCATCTGTCATTACTCATGGCAGACCAGGCTAGTTTGACTGTTAGTGCTAGCTACTGAGAAAGGAGAAAGACAAGAAAACATGGATAAAGCCAGTAAAAAAGGAAAGGGTGGCGCGGAAAGAACTCGAACTGTATCCGAAGCTGAGGCAAAATACAGGATCAAGGTCCACAGTGACATTCTGGACACAGTCACAAAGAGCACTCAGAGTTGCTTTGCAGCAAATTGACTACTTTGTGCAGACTTTGCATGTCTTGATCCTCGGAATTTTCCTAACATAAAGGAAAAGGGCCTTCCAACCGAAGTACTGCAAGAGCTGAGCAAATGCTTGCAGAAGTATGATGAAAGAGCCACTGCTGGAAGACTGCAGGCTGAACTGTGAAGCCTAGCCACCCATTGGAAAAGACTTAAAATGCCCCATTTGGGTGCATACAATGTCAGGAGAACCAGTGGCGGGGAAGAAAGAGAAGAAGACGACGACCTGGAGCTAGAGAACAAGAGTTGCCACTCCTGTAAAAATGGTCCTGTTTGTGTGTATCATATTTTGTCACAGTACAACTTGCTGACTGATGCCTATTATGTCATCGGATGTCACAAGTTCCTCCTAACATTGTCATTCAGTCAAGTTGCCTGTGACAGGACCTTCTCAGCTCTAAAATATGTGAAGAATCGACTGAGGAGCACCCTGACCCAGGAGCATCCGGAGGCATTCATGCTCATATGCACAGAGAAGGAGATTCTTATGGCTCTGGACACTGATGAAGTGATTGACCGGTTCGCAGAGACAAGTGACCAGCTGCTACACCTGCTGATGATGTAAGTTAGGACACCCTCTATTTGTTTTGGGTTTCTGAGAAGGTATAAGCCTGTATGCCTTGAAGTTGGTTGTTTCGATCTCTGAATATTAGCATTGATTTTACTAATGTCTTTGTATAATAATTAGTCAGTACCATTGTGTAGTGTGTACAAGCATATAGAGGATTATAGGTAAAAAACGTGTGGGCCGGTGTGTGGGCTGGTGCGCTTGATTGTCTCAGGCTGAATCTGAATCACAGTCTGTCCCTGGCTGGCATTACAGAAATGTGCTCTGCTGCACCCGTAACCACACCGTCCGTGATGTCACAGGCTCCTGGAGTTCACCTGTGCATCACTGCAGCAAGATGAGAAGTTACTGGAGGTCGCTAAAGACATGATTTTCAGAGGTTTTAAATCCCTCTTTAATCATCTAATCAGTGAGTCATTCATTTGTAAAGTTGCTGCTGTTGTTTTACAGATTCAATCCACCACAGCCTGACTGAATTCTTTGGTGTCATTGGTGATGTTGACATGCTGTTCTTGAAGCAAATTTGTGAATCCTAGGATGGTGAAGAAATGACCTGCCATACTCTCCCTATGAATGGATAGTACTTGTTGCCTTTGTTGGTTGGATTGGTTAGGTTAGAGGAGTGGGATTGGTTATGGTTAGGGCAAGAATGTCAGGCGGTGATCCAGGGTGTTCATTCCACTTTTGGTGCAGGGCGAGCAGGACTGGGACAGCACCACCCATTCACACTGTCGCACCTTACTCATCATAAAGCACACACTTCTCTCCTTCTCTCGCAAGTGTCCTCTGCTAGTTCCTCATATCCCATTGTAAACTGATGCAGCGCGGAGGCCTTAACACCTGAACGATGGCTTGATGCTAGTTCAGCTGATGCTCATTGTTCTTCATCTTTTTCTTGCTGGTAAATGGTAAATGGACCTGCATTTGTATAGCGCCTTTCTAGTCATCCGACCACTCAAAGCGCATTTTACACTATGAGTCACATTCACCCATTCACACACATATTCATATACTGGTGGCCGAGGCAGCCATACAAGGTGCCACCTGCTACTCAGTTTTTAACACACTCACACACTGATGGAAGCATCATGGGTAGCAATTTAAGGGTCGGGATCTTGCTCAAGGATACTTCGACATGCAGACTGGAAGAGCCGGGGATTGAACCGCTGATCCAGCTAGCAGAAGTCAGCAGGAGGAGAGCTGACAGACTGGTAAGTTGATTCTCTCATCCTGATGAGTGATGCACAGCAACGGCCACGACCACGCCCACGCCTACATAATTTTAATTAACTGTTTGTGGCAAAAGAAGTCAGAAAATGTCCCAACAAATGCAAACAATGTTCAAAAAGAGATTTGTCTGGCAGAAATTTCCTTTTTCCTTTTTTTCTCTCCCATTAATCTTCTGATGACCCCTATGACTTTTATGCTGACCCTTTGCAGGGGCCTGACCCTTACATTGAGGAACCAATAGACTTAAGTAGCTAACTTTGGTTAAAACTAGTGCCACCAGAACACTACAACAGTAAAATACTTCTCTAACACTGATGCATCACTATTGATGATAATAATAATAATAATGATAATGATAATGATAATGATAATAATAATAATACATTTGTCTGTCAGATGGGACACTTTACTGCAGAACCAGTTAAATTTGAGCATCTCTCAGGGGACATATTATCTTAGACACAGGAAATAACCAAACTACTGATTCAGCCAAAAGAAAAAATCACTTATCACAATGAAACATTTTTAACACTTTATTTTCATTGTTTATTTTATTTCATTTTATTTTATCTATCCTTTATTTAGCCAGGACGGTCCCATTGAGATACAAGATCTCTTTTTCTAGGAAGTTCTGGTTTTTATGAAAGGGTAGAAATTAAAAAAAAAAAAAAAAAAGACAGAATAAAATAAAACAAACAAAAATCAATAAAAGGATCTTGATTGTCCTGCCTCTCAAAACCTGTTCATCCCTGCGATATATTCAATGATTCAGTCTCTCTCCTTGCTTCTGTCGCTGACATGATGAGGGTTGACCATTTATCTCCACAGTGCTCTTCTTGAGCTCTTATCCTATCCTTCATTCACTATTTTTAGCCGTTCATCTTGTGTTGGTGGTTCTGCTTTGTACCATCTCTTCATGATGGCCTTTCTACAGGCAACAAGATTTTCAGTAGATTTCCATCTTTTCTTTTCTTTTCTCTTAATTTGTGGTGGAATAAAGAATCTAATTACATTCTTTCAGCAGTGCTCTTTCCAAGTACGTGAAGATGTCATAGACTGTTCTCCGAATATGTAACCAATCATCTTCTGATATATTCACACCTAGATCTTTTCCCATTTCAGCTTTACAAAAAGTGTTGTATATCCTCTTCTCTCTAATAGATGTTGGTATAGTGTAGATATTATTCTTTATTTCTTTGAATTGTAAACTCCAATTACAGTTCTAATGATTCCGTTTTCCATCCAAATTTACAGTATGCTTTATTTCATTCACTTATATATTCAATTTCCATAACCACTTATGGGGTCACAGGGGTCAACATGTTGTAGATTAAGAAATAATTTGGGCATTAATTAAGTTATTTCTCTGCTTTTTAACAGTGAGATGGATAAGTCAGAGTTTACAATGGACCTGGATACAAATCCTAATTGTCTCAGATAGGTTTTTTGTGATGTTGAAGGTTTTGAGAGCATAAAAAAAGAGACGTTGAGCTTTTCAAATGATGATCAGTAAGTGTGTGCTCATAAATCACCACTTATACCTGTCAGAAACTGCTCGAGAAATAACAGTTTGTATGTGTGTAGAAATAATTTGTAGTTGTAGAAAAAATTGTCTAAATGAAATTTTTACACAACCTGTCACCTTGATTCTAATTTCTGATACATGAATTAGCCTAACTGGATTAGTTGAAAGATTAAAAAACATATAGAAAACAAAAAGACTAAAAGTTGACTAAAATGTCATGAATTTTTGTTGACTATAACTAAGAAGGATAAAAATGTCTAAAATATGACTAAATCTAATAAGCATTTTCATCTCAAGACTAAGACTTAATCTAAAATACCTGTCAAAATTAATGCTGCTCTTGGCCTTTGACCATTCCATGACCTTGAAATAACTTTGTCCTAGGCTCAAAATTGTGTCTCAGGGATAACTATTGGTAGTGACTGAGATAAGTAGAGGAGTCTTGGAAGTGTATTCATTTATATAGTATCTATTCGTGAAACGAAATCCAGTGGAGGGGCAGCCCACCGCTCAATATCCTTCTTAATGTCCTGAACGCTAATTGAGCATAGTGTTAGATCAGGCAAGACACAATGTCAAGCTCAGCTCACATCCCAGCTACATCTGCTGATCTCAAGCAGCCCAATCAACTAATGGAGCAGCTGACTGATGAAGGGATCAGCTGATAGATCACATGACTCCTTTCTATGCAACCAATTGGCAAATCTCTCATTCAGGGCATGTCGGGCATTTATACTGCTTTGGCCCACCCACTGTTGCTGCTTCCTCTGCAAGCTGCTTTGCAACCTGCCTCCACCCCAGCTCCTCCTTTTCATGTTGTGTCTCTCTGCGTTTGCTGTGCGGAGCGGTGCAGCTCCGCCGGAAGACATCTTGGTGCACTGTCATGATTAATATCTCCTCGTCCATGGTGTTAACGGGGTGAAATGATGTCTGAAAACCTCTGACCTGTTGACTTCAGGCCTGCCTCTGCCCATTATGTAGTTTTCAAGGTGTTAGTGCAGGGAAATATGTTCCGCATGAACACTGTGTATTTTGTTTTGAAAATTAACCGGATGTTTTATCGTGTTTCTGTGTACGACTTCCTGCCCCGCACGATCTGCTCTGTGCTGAATTGCTGCGTTGTGCTCCGGCGCCCGGCAAAAATAGAAGTCCTGTGTATCTGTTGTGGAGGGCTCCGGACTGCCGGAGCTGTGACGGAGCCGGAACGCAGCACAGCTGCAGCCGGTGGAAACACACACATTGACTAGTATTGAATCCTATCGGCTCCGCTGCCGTGCCGGAGCGGAGACGCAACCAACACGCATCTGGTGGAAATAGGCCGTTAGCTTTCCATGTACGTACATGGAAGGGCGGAGAGATGCGCTCTCTCTGCCTTAAAGGGATAGTGCACCCAAAAATTAAAATTCAGCCATTATCTACTCACCCATATGCCGACGGAGGCTCAGGTGAAGTTTTAGAGTCCTCACATCCCTTGTGGAGATCGGCGGGGGGAGCAGCTAGCACACCTAATGGCTTATGGCGCCCCAGACTAATGTCCAAGAACACAAAATTGAATCCACAAAGTATCTCCAACATGCTCATCCGTAGTGATCCTGAAGCCCCCGACATAAAAAGCTATTTCGAAAAAACGTCATTTGAACTCTGTTTTTAGCCTCACTGTAGCCTGTAGCTCTGACTGCTTCTCTGTGCTCCGCACTCACGTGTGCGTGCTTGCGCGAGACCAGCAAAAGCATGAGCTTTGCTCGCCTGTGTTTACATCACGTGACACGTGCACTGCAGGGAGAGACAACAGTAACCACAGTAGCTAAAAGATAATTTGCACTACGGTCTTTTAGCAAAGGACAGCCCAGCATGTCTGAAGACTTTGAAATTGAGGAGGAACAGCATTTCTTTGTTGAGCCGTATTTGTTTGAGCCCGAGTATACGGACGGAACTCAGGCTACTGGACGAAGCAGCCGCCGCAGCTCATGAGCCTAACCCTCAGCCAGCCGCAGAATACCGGAGTCGAGCACTGGAAACCTGGTGGTGTAGTTGTTTCAAATGCAAAGCAATGCCAACGGATGAGGAAAGTCTTTGCTGCTCAGACTGGGAATTGGCGATGCCTGCACTTGAGAATCTGGACATCAGTACTGACGAGACTGCTGCTCTTCAGAGACCGTGCATCACCGATCGCCCTGAGCGCGCACACATGAGCGCGGAGCACAGAGAAGCAGTCAGAGCTACAGGCTACAGTGAGGCTAAAAACAGAGTTCATATGACGTTTTTCGGAACAACTTTGTATCACTTATATCACTACGGATGGGCATGTTGGAGATATTTTGTGGTTTCAATTTTGTGTTCTTGGATGTTAGTCTGGGGCGCCGTCAGCCATAAGGTGTGCTAGCCGCTCCCCCCACCGATCTCCGCAAGGGATGTGAGTACTCTAAAACTTCACCAGAGCTTCCATCAGTATGAGGGTGAGTAGATAATGGCTGAATTTTCATTTTTGGGTGCACTATCCCTTTAAGGCTTTCCATGTAGGTGTGTGGAAGGGCAGAGAGGTGTGCTCTCTCTCTGCCTTAAGGCTTTCCAGGTGCCTCAAAAGGAAGAGAGGTGTGCTCCCTTCCCATACCCATACCACCAAATATAATACTGCCTATGGAAATCAAATGAAATCAAACTTTATTTATATAGCTCTTTTCATACATTAAAAATGCAACACGCGGTGCTCCACAAAATAAAAACATACAACAAAAATACTACAACTATTGAAAACCTGCCCCTCCCACCCCCACTGAGAGGCATCACAGCCTACGGCCACAGGGAGTGCCGCCACAGAGACCACCCCGACCCAGATAGACTGGGGTAGACTCCACACATCGTGCAGAGCCTCGCAGTCCTCCGGGCCTGAGGGATCTCCAGGACGACATCCCCGCGGGCAGACCAGGCCCCACATGAGGAAACATTGGAGCTAAAAACTAAAATACTAAAAAGCAATAGGATAGGATAAAACAGGTATCAGATCAAATAAAATTGCATAAAAATTTAAGGATTTAGAAAAATTAAAGATTTAAAGATTAAAAAATGGAGATTTAGAAATGTTATAATAATAAAATGCATAAAGATTAAAAAATAAATCATTTAAAGGCATTAGAGATTAAAATAACATATAATAGAATCATTAAAAGAGTAAAAGAAAACAGTTAAAAGCCACATTAAAAAGATGAGTCTTGAGCCTCCTTTTAAAAACATCAACAATCTCTGCAGTCCTGATGCTCTCCGGTAGGCTGTTCCATAAGTGAGGGCCATAATGGCTGAATACAGCCTCCCCGTGGGTTTTTGTTCTAACGCTTGGAACGATTAAAAGGCCGGTGCCGGAGGACCTCAGGATCTACGACAGTTGATATGATAAAAGCAGGTCAGATAAATAAGATGGCCCAAGACCGTTAAGACATTTAAAAACTAATAAAAGAACCTCCAAATCGATCCTGAAACACACAGGGAGCCAATGCAGCGATTTTAAAACTGGTGTAATGTGCGCCCGCCCTCTGGTCTTCGTCAGCACTTGTGTAGCTGAGTTTTGAAGTAATTGGAGATTGGAGATTGTCTTTTTGGGAAGAACAGAGAGCAGGGCATTACAATAATCTAAATGACAAGAGATAAAAGCATGCATCAGCATCTCTGTGTTAGCCTGAGAGAGAAACGGGTGGACTCTGGCTGTAGGAAATTCACTGCCATCCATGACTTGATATATAAAATACAGTTAAAAAGGGTATCAATTGGCCCTGTGTCATCAGGAGACATGGCGATGTACAGTTGTGTATCATCTGTGTAACTGTGGAAGTTGATGGCATGCCTCGTGATGACGTCCCCAAGGGGAAGCATGTATAGATTAAAAAGAAAAAAGTTCTTTGACTGAAGTAGTCCTGACTGAAATAACTTATGTGTTCATTTAATTGCAAATCAAATCATTTAATCCCAGGTTTGAGACTATGGTAGTTTCCTTATTTCCCACACCATGATGCCTGGGGTTCCTCAAAATGCTGAATCACCTTCCATAATACAGCTTTATAGTGTCTTTAATCAGAGCCTCCTCATCTGATGAATGCCCACATCTTTCAAACTTCACACATTTTTGGTTATATCTATCTCAAGACAAGCTAAGATAACCCATCACCACACCACTCCTCTAAAGCCACAGGATGAGTAATACTGCTCATTACTAGTAAATTAACTTTGACATGTAAAATCGGCGGACTGCCCCTTTAATGAAGAAGTTTGTTCTAGAGCACAAACTTCTTGTGTTTATTTGAAAGCAATATCTTAAGCAGTCAGGATCTCAGAGTAGAGTTCAACATCAGACACATGCATAGCCCTCCCTCCCTACTGCCACCATCAGATCACTGTGTGTGGAGGTCACAGGCTCTTGCTGTGTCTTCACCAACGTGAACTCGCTCATGGCTCACTAACAACAGCTGCCTCTGTGTGTGTGTGTTTGTGTGTGTGTGCTGCATATCTCCATTTGGCTGACTGAGGTTTGCTCCCAGTAAAAGTGAAGCACAGGTGCTTGTCTTTCTCACACTCCAACAGACACACCAGCTCTGACCCCGGCCTCACACTCCCGCTGCCTGTCAGTCTGTTCCACATATTTTAACATTTCAACACACAACATGCAAGAAACTGCAAACCTAGATTAGTGAGAGGCTGAAACACAGTGGAAAAGTAACTGTACACCTGTAGCTGTGAGGAAGAGCATATTAATTCACATTTCAACAGAGGACATGACCTCAAACTGCACCATGGTTCTAAAATGTGAACCTCATCAGCTAGTGAGCAGTGCTGCTATTTTTTTATGAGCATGGTGCCAGGAATTCAAACCTGAGGAGCAAAAAAATAAATACATTAAAAAAATTGTAATATTTGCGGCAGGCTGTTGCATGATTGTGTACAACAGCTGGCACACAAAGGTGTATTTATGTGCCCGAGAGTCATCTGATCAACAGCAGCCTTTTCTCAAAGATGCCAACTGAATTGAACTGTCTCATTCACTGTGCACATGCACATTTGTATAAATGAAGCTGCTTTGCCTTGTTTCAGGTTCCGGTGAGATGACACAAGAACTATGGTTTAAGTAACAGATCCATGAGAATGACAGCTTATCAGTGCCAAAACACAGCCCTGAGCTTTAAAATACTCACAGACAGAATGTGTCATTTTATCACCTGTCTCAACAGTCGCCAGGTAAATGGGTAGAGTTACAGAATGTGTACTTGTACAAGTATGATTACCCAACTCAGCACCTTGCCAATGTTGTATTTTCCATCGGCTCAAAAATGAAGCCAACACCAAGTGCCAAAAACTGCAGTTCCTCTAATGGCCACTTGAGGCTTGCTCAAAGAGCAATTCAATCCCCATAGACCCCCATGTTAAAATGCCCAACTTTACAGCAGAAATAAATATGTTTAAAGCCTGATATAAATAGTTTGGGTTTGTATAGCTTCTTTCTATATTTCTCTATTCATGACAACTGTACAGGGGTGATTTTTTTATATAACTTAGTTGTTCACATTTTATGACTGCTTAGGTACAGTACACATGCTGCATTTTTGTGGGCCCCTCAAATTGATAGTTTCTACTGTAGATGCGCAGCAGGTATGCTGGTGGGTGAATGTGTTCCCAAATACCTATTTTTCAGGGCACAACAGTTTAATGCAGCAGCAGTGCACACCGCATGTCATGTGACAAGGACCAACCAATCACAGCTGACAGACATCTTGCCATTATCCAGAGCACCGCACTCTAGGAGTGGCAGAGCACACTCTCAGCACTCTGTCTGGGGAGACGAAGCAGCAGAGCACTGAGCGGATTGACTGTGTGGTTAACTTAATCGTTTGTTAATTTATATAGAAATATAAAGCTGTGTTTCTTCGACCAACAGGACTCTCATTTTAGTGTAGAGCATCAGACTGAATTTACGAATGCACCATGTCAGGTCACTCACTCTTCAGCACTGCGAATGTTCTTGAAAAAGTAAACACTGACCAACAGGCCCAGACTGGCTGACCCATATGCTCTCACTCAGTGGATGGATGATTTTACAGGATTGCTGAAGATGGGATGGTCGGCTCTATGGCTGGTTACTATGCCAACCTTACAAAGGAGGACGTCACTTGGATGGTTTCCTACAGTTTGTTCTGCTATCGTAGCTAACGTTAGCTAGAAGAAATCCACTATTCCTCGTAATACCTCCCCAATTTCTGATTAGGTGGATATGATAACCCTTAACACACATAACTTTATTTATCCTCACAACAGTAAATACTTTTCCTTGACCCGATGTGAAGTGTGTGCTGCACATGCGAGCATTTTTGATGATCGCCTCCGTCTGTCCAGTCCTTTTATCTTATTGCATTCAACCATAATTGTCTTTGCTTTTGTTGATGAGCAGTGGCGACTGGTATGCGATAAATTTTATGTTTTGAGCCATGACACCTTCTGTTCTGGCTCCCAGTGACACAATTAGACCACATTTTACTTACTCCTATGTAGCCTATGGGTCTGTGGTGGCGAGTCATGTTTTGCCTCCAGCTAATAAAATGACAGCATTGTGAAGTCAGCCCTAAAAGGGTCTATAGGCCTTCACACTTGTAAACAACACCTGGAAGATGATCAGGTCTGCAATAAGGATGTATGTGTAATGATGTGTAATGTTTTGTGCTTGTTGAGGTTGCTTAGCAACGCAACCTGCTGCCGCACTCTTGAAAGCTGGCACAAAAAAGGCACAAGAGTAGCACCAAGCGCCGGACTTTGCACTTTCCAGGTTGTTAAAGCCAACCAAGTAATCTGATTGGACATCTGAACTGGATGCAAGCATCAGACTATCGCGCCACATCGCCTCACATCAGACACACTCTGTCCACACTGGATCAGTTAAATTTGGAACTCTGTCACGTCATGTAAACAAATGACTCAGCTTTCCTAGAAGGGACAAATGATAAGCCTTTAGATAGAAGAGATACTTCATGTTGGGTCAAAGGTCTCTCGGACAAGTTAATTACATTTGAGTCCTATGGTTCCTCGGTCCTTTGGTGGTGCGCGCGGTGCCGTCTGCCCCCCTCTCCGTGTGGGTCTCCTCTTACCGCTGCTCTGGTATAGTATCGGCGTCTTCCTAAAAAACACTGCCTGACTCCCCCCTCATTCAGGCAGGTTGTAGACAACATTTTTCATCAAAATATTAACTCAGCAGGTCTTACCTTTAAGTAATTCCCTCTGCACCCAGACCAACAGCGTGCTTACTGTTGTGCTGCACAATACTAAAAAAGGAAATAAAATAAATTACACAGTTAAATAATCCCTGTTTGGCCATTGTAGTCACACAGTTTGTTCAGTATCAAAATACACAACTTACAATAACAATCGCCACTCAAGGTTCGCACCTTGCTTCTACAATGCCAGCAGATGCCAATAAAAACCAAATAAATTATTTGTGCATTTGACAACACAAAAGGTGGAGATTAACTTTGTATAATATTACAAGAGGTAGAAGTGTGGTTACCGTCATAACAGCGTGCTCTGCCTATACAGCAACCAACCATCTTTCAACCGCTGCTTACTGAGCTCTGAGAGAATAAATGCATTGACTACATTAACCACGTATTTCATACACTTATGTTACCTGGTCTAAACAATGTTTTAAAAGTTAATACATCGCCTACCACGTACAAATGTTTGGCGTCCCTCAAGTCTGCACCCACTGCACACCTGTTAGCTACTCACTGGACTTAGGAAGGGAAAGAGAGAGAGTGCCACTTCCGTGTTACCTTTAAAATCTTCCCCCGGGTCCTAAAGCCTTCCCCATTACAATGTTACCTTGAAAGTCTTCTTCCGGGTCCTAGAGCCTTCCCCATTACATATATGTGTCATTGCCGCCTGTGGTCACAACACTGATGAAGGCTTACGGCTGAAACGCGTCCATTGTTTTTTGCTCTGCTGCCTAGATTAAAAGAGCTTTAAAAGGACATTTATGAGTGCTGGCCTCCATTGATATTTTTCAATCTATGCATCTCGACAAGCATGTCAAATCCCTCAACCGCACCTGTTTCTTTCACCTCAGAAATATTGCAAAACTCCGGTCCATCACTTTCACCTCAGAAATATTGCAAAACTCCGGTCCATCATATCCCACTCCGAATTAGAAATGTCTGTACATGCCTTTATCTCATCAAGGCTTGATTACTGTAATTATGTCTGTACATGCCTTTATCTCATCAAGGCTTGATTACTGTAATTCTCTGTTCACCTGCCTCAACCAATCATCTGTCAGAACACCGCTGTTAGATTGCTCACCAGGTCCAGGAAATCATGCCACATCACCCCCATCCTTGCTGCTCTGCACTGGCTCCCAGTCCAATTCAGAATTCATTTCAAGGTCATGCTATTTACCCACAGAGCCCTCCATGGTCATGCCCCCTCCTACATATCTGATCTCATCCTCCCATATTCCTCCAGCCGATCACTACGATCAGCCGACCAGGAGCTTCTGGTGGTCCCCAGGACCAGACTAAAGACCAAAGGGGACCGAGCCTTTGGGGTAGTGGCCCCAAGGATCTGGAATGCCCTCCCCCTAGCCCTACTGAACGCAGAGGGCTTTTAAAACAGCAGCTGAAGACTCACCTGTGCAGGTAGGCTTTCACCCGTCTATAGCCAACCACCATCCTCTTCTCGTCGTGTTGGTTGTCTTATTCTATGCTTTTACCTTGTTAATTTCTAAGTCCTTATTTTATTTATTATCTTACTTACTTTACTTACTTACAAGTTGCTACCATGGCGACAACATTGGTTAGGTAGTTTAACTGTGGCATAACCCCAGATTCACTGAGTATAAGTGTAGCTAAAGCTATTTCAGTGTGTTTTCAGTTCATGAAAGTTAAAGTTTTGGTTGCCAAAAAAGTCTTGTTCAGTGTTTGGTTGTACTAAAAGACACTTATGAGTCGGATGTTCAGGTTTTCCAGAAAGTACATTTTGTTTTAATGGATTGAAGCCTGTTTTTTCCCAGCAAAATTTAGCATTAGTTTTCTAATAGTTAATCATAGCTGTATATACACTGTGCTAACCATCTAGGGAAAGCTAGCTTTTCGAAACATAGGCACTTCTGGCTCTAAAAATTCAAGATGGTGACAGCCAAAATGTCAAACTCAAGACCAATGGATGACATCACGGTGGCTACAACTATTATTTTATACAGTCTATAGCCACTATGGGATACTGAGACTTTTAGGTTGATTATGATTGCAAAATGTCTGACTGATGCCGTGGATGGTTGTGTTTTACTAACTAAGTCTGCAGATAACATTTCACTGCTGAAGTTACAGAATCACAACAACTGGTGGCATTTTGTGTCAATAATTTTCCAACAAAGAATGCAGGCAAACCTCACTTAAACCTGTTTCATTTTTTACATTTTCTGTTTCATTTTTTTTAGTTAATGTCCTGTTTGTGTATACTTATATCTTGTGAGAACATGTAAATTTTGCTTTAAAGGCTTTGTTCAGTTTGTTCAAGTTGACAGTGTGAGCTGAAAAGAAACATTTATCCATCTTGATTTAGGCTAAAGTAACCCAATATTAGGCAGGGCCCCAAGTTTGTGTCAGTCAGTTGGTGTCCTTCTCTGCTGCCTCTCAAAGTAAAAGCCTTTGGCTCCTGATCCCAGTTTGTTAACCAGGTTAGGTGGACTGGGATCCAGTTTAGACTTAAGCCCCTTTTACACTGCCAGATTTTCCGCGAATGTTGGGCAGTTTTGCCGGCAAGCGGTGAGCGTTTAGACACACAGAGTCGGAATGGCGACTTGATCCGAGATGCCCAATTTTCTGCCTCATAGGGTAGTTATATTGGCAGAACCCTTTTAGTTTAAAAAGACTGAGGCGGCCTTCCACAACGGGAGGGACTGTTGAAGACTTGTGGGAGGAGCTGTTGATAATGCAGCACGTGTGAGCCACTGGCGGTGGATAAACAGGAAACAGCTAATAGCAGGAATTAGCAAGCAGCTATTAGCAAGAGGGAAACGCAAACCTGACAGACACTGTAAAGATGACCAACTGGGAAGACAAGGAATTGCGCTCTCTCCTTGCCCTCGCAAACAAAGAAGCCATTAACCGTCAGATAACAGGGATGATGAAGAACGGGCTGACTCAAGAGAGAATCGCTGAAGGACTGACTAGCCGCGGCTTACCACCCACGTCACTGTTTGCGTCACACGCTGAGCTACATGTTTTGTTACTTGCTCACACCCCCCGTTGCCCTGAAAAAGGCGCATTGTGTATTAACAAAAGTAGGTAGGCGGCATTTTGCAGCACTCCCCGATTTTGTTTTTATATTTATGGTATATTTTATATATATACCAATGGTGAAAAAACACTGATTGGGCTTTCCTGCAAATTTGCACAATTCCTATCTAAAAAGGGCTTTAGATACTGAGTCTGAGGAGACTGCATGTGAGATGCTAGTGGATCATGCTTCTGTAATTTAGGTGGGATTAACTGTGAGAACTCTCCAGAAGTCCACCATGGAATTCCCCCAACAAACCCTAAATGTATAAAGTTTATTTTAGAATGTCTAGATGTTTAAATTGAGTTTAATGCCATAAAAGACCAATATTAATCTCTGCACTTTGTCATACTATAGCAACATACTGTGGAAAATCAGAGAAAGGAAATGTGTTATCTTCATTTGATTACTGCAGATATTACCAATCAAGCATCTGAAGTCATTTGGAATGGTTTGCTCTGAGTGTGTGTGTGTGTGTGTGTGTGTGTGTGTGTGTGTGTATGTGGTGGTGGTGGTGGGTGGGTGGGTGATTTGGCAGAGGAGGGGGCAGGAGAGGTAACAGGGTAATGGGGCAGTGGGCGTTGGATGTTGGGTGGGGGTTAAGGCTATGTGGAGAGGGCTGGGGTAAAATTGGGGTGAAGGTTTAAGTTGAGGGCAGAGGGGAAAAAGAGGAGAAGAGGTGTGTGTGTGTGTGTGTGTGTGTTTGTGTGTGTGTGTGTGAGAGAGAGAGAGAGAGAGAGAGTTTAAGTGAAGGGCAGACGAGAGACTGCCTGTGTGTTTCTGTCCTCTGAACGACCCCCTCTACTTCTACAAGGCCCCCATCTTAGCATGTGTACGTGTGTGTGTGTGTGTGTGTGTGTGTGTGTGTGTGTGTGTGTGTGAGAGAGAGAGAGAGAGAGAGAGAGGGAAGAGGGGTGGGGGGGTGGTACAGGTAAGAGCATGTGTGTGATATATGTATGTGTAGCTGAACCACAGATTACTAACAAAGCTGTGATCCATCCTGTCACAGTGGAATGTACACTTTTGCAACACATCCCAACATTTTATACATTTCATACCTAATGTGCTGTAGTGATGAAGTTATTTACTCATCTATTATTTTTATTTTTGTAGGTATGCAATCAAATTATTAGCTTTCTGTTCCTCAGAAAGAGAACATTATGAATGTTAGTAGTAGACAGTCAACATTTGAAATGCTTGCTCAGGTTACTAACATGGTTCAGTGAATCTCACACCAAATAGTTGAATAACTTTTAAAAAGGTTGAATAACTATGAACTGGGGCTCTTCAGACCCAGTGTCCATTTTTGGCATCAAATTATTGATCTCAGCCAATGGGAATGAACTGATCTTAAATTTGCCCAGAAAACAAAATAGAGTCTGGCTGAACAATTAACACAATGTACAGAGGCACCGCCTCACTGCGGCAGCCGAGAGGCTTGACTCCAGCCTGAGGCCCTTTGCTGCGTGTCATCCTCCCACTCTCTCTCTCCCCCATTTCACACTGTCCTGTCCAAAAAAGGCAAAAAGGCTCAAAAAATAATCTTACAAAAAAAACCTGACATGATGTGATTGATCCAGGACAGCTACTGAATGGACCTTGTGTGATGTTTTGACATAAATTAACTTTTTGGGGTGGCTGTGGCTCAGGAGGCAGAGCAGGACGGTATGGATCAACTGTCTGATCCACAGCTCCTTCTGTTTGCATGTTGAAGTATTCTTGGATAAGATACTGAACCCCAAATGGCTGTGTCATTGGTGTTACTGCATGTTAATGTTTTAGCTGAGTAGTAGGTGACACCTTGTATGGTAGCCTCGGTCACCAGTGTGTGAATGGGTGAATGTAAGGTGTAGTGTTAAAGTGCTTTGAGTGGTTGGAACAGAAGAGAAAGTGAGGAAAGTAAACAAAGAGATAAAGTCAAGAGGGAGTGAGACCAAAACAAACTTGTTATATTCAGAAAGATTATAGCCATTGACCTCTTTAGCAGAAAAGGTTTGTAATTGTTGTGTTATTGTTCACTAGCACACAATAAATATCTTTCACTATTGGGTTGTGTTGTTAATGTGCTAAATGGCTCACTAGTGTCTTGAAACCTTGTTGGTCTCTCGATTGACAAATACAGACCACCGCTGCCTGTTGGTATGAAGAGTTATTTCCTCTCATGCAGGCAATGAACATATGGGCTAGATGGCCATTGGCTGTAGTCTTTGCGGTGTGTTTATGTTCAACTTTTTCACCGAGACACAAGCTACATACAGTCAGCCTTTGTTGGTTCTAGTTCTTTGATGTCGGTTCGGTGTCTCTAGGCCTGTAGGCAGTGACCTGAGGGTAGAAGCTTTCTTGAGCCTCTCCATACATCATTATGATCTGGAATGGTATGCAGTGACTTTTCTTAGCAATTCTAAGAAAAAAGTTTTGCAAAAACTCATGGAAAATCATTAAGATTTCAGTGTGAACAGAGCTTAAAACTCTTTGTTGCCATTTGAACTTGCAAAATTTTCTGTTTTTAACAAAATCGCAGTGTAAGTTTTATGGTGTTTTTCAGACATTTCTGAGTGTATTGAATGGAATGTAGTAGCTATAGTGAGTGACATCACAGCTAGAGTGGGAAGGAGCAGTAAAATCATCTTTAAAATTTCTCTAAAACTTGCTCCCACTGCCACAATTTTTACTCTACATGCATCATTTTGAGTGAAAAATGCAGGAAAATTTGTGCCAATCACAGACATGTTACAATGGAATTGAACAGACTTAAACATTTGGCTCAGTGAGCCTTTAAGTAAAGGAAGTGCCAACCAACTGCCCCATTCAGTTCTGTATAAACTGTAGTGAGAAATTTGGCTGCAAAATGAAATGCAATATGATGACAGAACTACATACAGGAATTCTACAATAATATTAAACTGCAGGCCCACCCATGTGTGTATTAAACATATCCATGGCTAAAAATTAATCTTCCACAGTCCCTTCAACACCTGCAGTGCTGGGCTGGCAGCCATGGAGCAGACTGCCGGTTTCACGCTTCACAACATTTTACCGGAACATTCTGCAGGGATCTGACTCCAACTGGCAGTAAGGCCAGAAAGGACAGGTGTGGCAGAGTGTGTGTGGGTGGCTGCGTGTGTGTGTGAGACAGGGAGGCAGATGATCTGTAATTGAGAACATGTGCATGTGTTGTAAGGTTTGGTATGAGTTTGTTTTAAATGTGTATGACAGTCAGACAGAGAATGAGGAAGAGTGTCAGTGTAGATGATATCTCAGTGGGATGAGATTTCAATCCGAGAGTACAAGGTTACTTCAAAGGTAAAGTAGAAAAAACTTTTCAGATCATTTCAGGCTTGTTGATCAGGGAGTCTGCAATATATCAGATTTACCAGGGGAAACACTGGGTATCATAATGGAATATTAAATAATAATTAAGGTGAGCTTGAAAACTGAGTTTCATACTTATAAACCAAGTTTTGTCAGCTTTAACATTTGAAGTTCAGATGTGACCTTTTTTTTGTGGACTCAAACAAGGTTTTCTTTACATTCAGTATTTCTCACCAGAACTAATTGTATATATCCTTGAGCTCTGATGAATGTGTTGAATGCACTTCCTCTTGTAAGCCCAATACAGACCAAAGATTCACGATGACATGAAACCATTTTAGAACGTTGTAGAGAAAAGTTGCAGCTGTGTGAACTGGCTGATCTGAGCTTGACTCAGACTGGCTGATGGTGTTACCTGCAGCTCAGCTGGACAAAACGCTGGCGGCTGGTTTTAGAACATAAAGCTCGCCACCTGTTTCAACAGCCAATCGGCTTGTAGGGAAGTCAGCTGGTCAAGTCAAAATGGCCGCAGACGGCGTGTTGGCTTTCTGCAGCAGGTGCTCTGACCCCACTGAGCCCTCTGTTTCCATCCTCACGGTGTGCTGGTGTTGGATGGGGGGGGTTGCTGCTGCTGCTCACTGGTGTATGTGCTTATGCCCTGCCCCCCCCCCCCATTGGCACTGGTAGCGAGAGGAGGGGCTGTTTGTGTCAGCCAGCAGCTTAATTTAAGGAATCTGCCTAATTTTAAGATATGTGGCAAACTAAGCTTAACGCTTAAACTGTGTACAGTGTAGAGGTAAAAAATCGGTGCCTGGAATTGGGCCTGTAGGCTCCTGACCTTGTCCTCCACTTGACTTCTCAGTTGTCCTTTGATGTCGATCTGGTACCTTGGATTCAGTTAATCAATACTCAAAGAAACACTGGAGACAGGCAGAGTCCGATGCAATCGAGTTTAATGTGTTCACAAGCTTCAACATGCACAACTCATCCAGTCAAGCCCCGGAGCTGGACTGAAAATCTACTTTCAGTGTGTCTGCTTTTATGCTGGTGGAGACTGGAGAGAGTCTCCACCTTCTTCTGCTAATCCATCCCACTTCAATGCAAAGCTATTGGTGGCAACCTTTTTCTTTTTGTCCAATCGTGAACAGGCCTGATTTTAATGGTGTATCACTTTCATTTTGAGTCTGGAAGTTCCCAAATTTTCCACCCTTAGCTTCAGATTTGCTTTCTTAGGGACTTTCTTTATGCAGTCCCTTGTGCTCTTATACAATATAACCTTTTAAATGTGCATCAGGTAGTACAAACATTTGAATGTGTGTGTGTGCTATCATTATACAGAACATGATAGGTTATGTGTGTGCTCTGTAGTGTGAATACAATATTGACTCATAACTCTAATTTGTGAACACTTTAACCTGTATAACAGTGCTTTAACACATATAGATGCATTCCAATCGGTTTTATAAGATCGTATACATAAAACATGGTTATATGATGGTTATATGGCCTTGTTTCTTAATCAACTTATGCAGTATAACACTTTTACTTGATTAGGGATTAACTCTTTACACTACAACAGACAGTTGTCATTTTAGCCTATTTGTAACAGTTTGCTATTAGCCGATGCTTTCCTTGTGTAAATCAGTGTTAGCAGCAGTGGATGAGGGACTGTGGACAGAGCAGAATTAAATATCGCCGTTTGCATGTTCATGCTTGCTAAACATCTGCATTGATAAAATATTGGCTTTTTACTCACGGTCAATTACACTTACAGTCACAGGCATAGCTGCTGTCAACTCAAGTAAATTTTCAAGTTATCTTCACTTTGCTTCCACCGCAGCCTCTTTGCTCCGTATGTGGAGGAGTTTAGCCCCAGCACAGACCGCAGGTAAGAGGCTGTAGGATGATGATGAATTAAACCAAAATATTAAAAAGTACAGATAAAAGAACTGATAACGTTGGAGCTTATCAATACTACGGTCTTTGAAAATATAGTCCCGGGGCTCAATTAATACTGTGTTTTGGTACCCATCCCTACTCACTATCACTATCCTGTCATCACCAATGTGGAGGACTCCAGCAGTGAAACTTTGTCCTGTGCAGATCTCTGTGATACACTGTCTTATCTAGTTGCATTGGTGTGAAGTGGCAGGTTTTTATAACGTTGCAATATGACACATTGCAAGTAGTGGTCTGTTTCAAACTCTGGTCTGAACTGGGCTTTATACAGCATTTGCAACACTGACAAAAACACATATTTCAAATCTTACGTTGTTTACATCCACTGTTTGCTAGCGTACATTCTTTTCCTTCACTGCCTTTGTTGGCACATGACTGTGTCTAATGACAAAAGCGCTTTTGATGATAAGGCTTAACCTGGAAATCCAGATGCCCTGCCCCTAGCAAATTCGAATTTGCACTGCATGGGAATCTGGCCCCAACGAGCAGAACACTTTGAATTGCAAATCGGACCAATCAGATCAGTCTGTCTGACAGAGGCGGGCTCTGGGAGGGCGTAACATGATGACGACAGTGCTGCACCGTAGGAGTAGAAAAGGAAACAGCCAAGATGCCAGCTGCCGAAGGACCCCATCCATTCAGTTTAGCTTTGAAAGAAACGCTAAGCCAACTACGCTTATCTTTTTCCTTGAGAGAGGAACAGAAGACTGCCCTAGAAGCCTTCGTTTCCAGGGAGGACGTTTTTACCATTTTGCCGATGGGATATGGCAAAAGCATAATATATCAGTTAGCCCCACTAGTTGGCAAACAAATGGGGCTTAGTGCTAAGCCGCTGGTGGTCGTAATATCACCACCAGAGGTGGGTAGTAACTAGTTACATTTACTCAGTTACATTTACTTGAGTGACTTTTTGGATAAATTGTACTTTTCAGAGTAGTTTTAATGCAAAATACTTTTTACTTTTACTTGAGTTATATTGTTTTAAAGCAACAATACTCTTACTTGAGTACAATATTTGGCTACTCTACCCACCTCTGAGTACATAATTACATATATATATATATATATATATACATATATATGAATATATTTGTGTTTCTTGTGCCTTGATTTATGTTGTGTTTGTAAAGATTTAATTTATTTTTGTTTTAATTAAAGGGGTATCGTTTATTGTAATTCATGAATTTGCAGATTATTATTTTTGATTGATTGATTACGTTCATGTTCTTATTTTACAAATAAATCAGACGTTACTCAACAGTTACTCAGTACTTGAGTAGTTTTTTCACCAAATACTCTTTTACTCTTACTCAAGTAATTATTTGGATGACTACTTTTTACTTTTACTTTAGTAATATTGTTCTAAAGTATCAGTACTCTTACTTGAGTACAATATTTGGCTACTCTACCCACCTCTGATCACCACTAATTGCCCTCATGGACGACCAAATTAAAGAGGCTGCCAAATTAGGCATTTCTGCTGGACAAATAGGTGTGCATGATGAAGGAAAAATAAGAAGAGGTGAATGCCAACTCGTCTTCGGCAGTCCTGAATCCTGGCTACTCCAGAAGACTTACCGTGAAATGCTGGACCCTCCAAGACAACCTCTTGGGGATTGTAGATGAAGTCCATCTCGTTTATAAATGGTAACAGCCATCTAGTAAACTTACTCTAATGAAATAGTAAGCTATTTGACATGTAGCTACAAGTAACAGGACAACTGTATCTAGCTGTAGCCTGCCTTGTGTTCTGAAGCCCACACAATTGACTATGATTAATGGAGCGTCCTCTCCCATGTTGTTCCCAAGTTCTGATTATGAAGTTGATGGATAGTTTGATAGGGCCTAGTTGTTTTGTGAGGATCAATATGTTGTCACAATGGTTATGTTATAACTTTTCGATGTTCTCTGACATGTCTACCAGGGGAAAAGCTGTGACACTCTGAATACGTCATTCTTTTTTTTGCTCTTATTGGCCATTGTGCTATCCAATTGCGTGCGGCGGCATTTGAAATGCCTCAGTTAACGCCGCTCCTTGGGTAGGAAGGGTGTATTGGTGAAGGCCAGACTTAAAATCTTTCTAGATTTGAGTCTGGATTTCCAGGCTAGATAAGGCTCAAAACCTCCAAAGGGTTCCTTTCATGCAGCCAAGCTGATAATGCTTAGCAGTCAGATACAGCTGTTGCTCTCCTCTTTGACCATTTATGGATATACGCTTCACTAAATACACCTGACCATTTACTGTAGTCATAAGCAAATTCGTTAATGTACAGGTAACGTGAATATGCTGGGTTTATACCATGTCCATGACAAAAACAGGAGCGCATAATCTCCATTCAGTTTCTAATGGGTTAAAGAGACTGGTTGCCATGGACACAGACGCACAAACAGAGTACATCAGTGGCTGAAAAATAACTGATCACTGATCCTAAGATGAAAAACTTACAGAAACCTATGAGCTGTTCTGTCAAGTCATTTTAGTGCGATCCAGGCTTTTGATGCATGCTGTGATTTGTCAGAACTGACTTTAGACATCTTAATCATCCCAACAACAAGACACAAGAGTAGCCGAACTGCAACATCCAGTCAGAGTCTTTCAAAATAAAATAATCTCTGCACTCCAATGTGTCAGTTATGAAGTGTAAAGCCATCACAGCACAGCGTGGAACACAGTAGCCTACTAACTGTACAAAATAATGTGAAATGACTAGATCACCTGTCTAAGACAGACACAGCTTTATTTGGTACTCTGACATTCTAAATTAGAAGTATGTTTTCACAAAAAACGGGGACAATTTATGTGTCAGGAAAGAATGGTCATTTTCCAGGGCAGCTGCTCAAAAGAGGGTAAAAATTCCAAAAAACCAAAACTTGTGGCAACCCTAATGTTGTCCTCCCGATCTAACAGTGGGGGAGATGTATGTGGAGCCCACCCACTATTTAGCAGTGTAATCAAATGCGAAGGATGTGATTTAAAATCCTCTCATAACTGTACACCATCTCATTGTGAGAGCATAACTCCAAGTAGTCTCTTTTTTTTTATGTTGCTGACTACAGTAAGAGGGGGGGGGGGTTGTGCTGGCTGATGGTGATGTTTTGTTGCTATGGCCTAGGCAGCGATGCGAGGTGAACTCTGTTTGACCGTGGAGGAGGGACTTAAGTTCAAATGTTACATAATCTCAATGGGCTCCTGTAGACATGCTGCTACACACACACACACACACACACACACACACACACACACACACACACACACACACACACACATTAAAGAGACATTACACCCTAAAACACACTCATGCTTTTATTCAACAAACACCAAAGTCTCTGTACTGTTCCCCAAATGCTTTAACAAGTCCAGAAGATGGTTCTGTGTCTTCATGCACAAATTTAAAAACCCCATTCTCTTTTTTAGACTTGTGCAGCTGTCTCAATCATGTAGTTGTCTTGTCTTCCCATGACTGCTGAATGGAGATACACTCAGTATTCAGTAAACCCACTGACCCCTGTGATTCCATTAGAAATATTTTGAATGTCGATGTCATAAATGTTATTCTGACAAATCAGGTCTAGTTGAAAGGTGCAGTACTCACTGGCAAGGCAGGCTTACAACTTAAAGCAGTTATCTAGTACACACAAACATGTCCATGGCAGACAGGCAAACATCAGTAAAAGACCACCCTGTCTCTTGGAAATGATGTGTATATTCTACCAATGTGCAACATGCATTGCAACATTCTCAAACATATCTGTTACATTTTAAATTGTTGATAATAAACTATTGTGAGATAAATGTTATGATAAATGTTTACTGGTAACATATTTCACTTCTCATTTCTTACAGTATCTTTGATGTTTGAAAGACTTGGTTTGGATTCACCAAAGTCACAAAATAGCAAATGAGCTAACTGGTCAAGGCAGAGATACACAGCAGGTGCCATGTCCACTGAGGTAAAATTACTGTTTTTGTTAATGGAGTCTGACTTTGTAGATAGCATAGATACAGTGGCATGCAAAAGTTTGGCCAAAACTTTGTTCACTGTGAATAGTTGAAGGGACACTTACCTTTCTGGAAATTTTACGCTTTTCTTTGTTTAGGTTAAAATGCTATTAATAAGCTGATGGCACACTAAAATGTTAGTGAATTCCACCAGAAATAAAAAACTCATAATTATACCATTCTCATATGGTTTTAAGAAAACTCTGACCAATCATTGCATTTGGACAGAATGCAATGATTGATTACAATGACCAATCATTGCATTCAGACAGAATGCAATGATTGGTCATTGCAATCAATCATTGCATGGTCGGAGTTTTCTCCTGTCCTGTCTGTCTTCCCCACGTGGAAGCCTCCGACTGACATTACCACTTGTTTAGCATCTCCCCACCAAAAGATGAGCAACTGGGGAGACAAGGAATTGCGCGCCCTCCTTGCCCTCGCAAACGAAGAGGCCATTAACCAGCAGATGACGGGGACGGTGAAGAACGGGCCGATTTACGAGAGAATCACCGAAGGACTGACTAGCCGCAGCTGCCCCCCCATGTCACTGTTTAAAAAAAGACGCATTCTGTATAAACAAAAGTAGGTAGGCGGCAATTTGCCGCACTCCCTGATTTTGTTTTTATACTGCCAATGCTGAAAAAAGACTGATTGGGCTTTCCTGCAAATTTGCACAATTCCTATCTAAAAAGGGCTTGTGAGACAACAAATACGCTAGTAACAGGGACGCTTGTGGATATAAACTAGTAACAGGGAAGCTTGTGGATATAAACTATAAACACGGTGCAACAAGAAGTAAATTCTTCAGTGCAATACAGTCGCGAGTTTCTAACAGACATTAGAAACCGCTGCAGAGATCTAATGCTACAACTGAGAGAGCTCAGGATGTCTAGCAAGCTTGGCCTGCTACGTTGAGCTAGCCCTGAGATGACCGTGGTTTCGAGCTGTCCCGACGGGGAGACGCTGGCAGCGCTGTGACAGGAAGCGGGAGCGGGGAAAGCCCGGAGGGGTTAGCTCTAGGCTAAGAGCTAACCCCATCAAACCAGCTGTTCTCAGTGTCCTTCTGGCGAACATCCGCTCGCTGGACACGAAATTGGATTTCATCCGACTGTGGAGATCCATTCACCGAGGAGTATGGGACTGCTGCATCCTTGTGTTCACTGAGACATGGATGAATGTAACATATCAAGCTCCGGTGTTGAGCTAACAGGGCGAACACTACATAGAGCAGGCAGGGAGGCTGCATCATCTGGTAAGCTCCGGCAATATACACAAACAATTCATGATGCTGTGATGTGAAGAGGATCTCCCAGCTCTCAGGATGTGGAGTTTTTCACTGTGAAATGTCGACCCTTTTCATCTTACTATTGCACTATATGTTCTTTCTTATATGTTGCACAAATTGTTTTTAAATGTTTTGTTTCTTTTTGCTTGGGGTATGTGAAATGTCATTTAGTTTTTGTGCTGCGCATAAAAATGATAAAGAAGTTCAGTTCAGTTCATAACGTTATATATGAAAACACAGCATCCAGTTGCTAATGGCTAACGTAAGCCTACTGTAGCATAGCCTCTGAAACATTAGTGTTATCTTCCTTGTGCATTTCCACTTACTAGTAACGGAAACACTACTAACCTTAGCACTGTACTTCATTCTAAAACTCATCAGTCATCACTGACTCTGGTTGAGTTTTAAAATTCCAGGGTTGCATTTGTAACGTTACACTTGCCCTGTTCTTCCATGTATCTAACGTTACCTTGCCAATGCCACTTGGCACATGCCACTGAAAATTTAATTTCAGTTTAGTTCCCCAATGGAAAGGGAAGTCTGTTTGGGAAGTTCTGTGCATATGACTGGATAAATTAGACTTGGATTATACTGCTTAAATTGTGTGAGAGTTTGTAAACAGATGTTTTGACATAGTTTTGCTGTTGTTAAACACAGCCCCCTATGACTTCAATTCATCAAGAATTTTCTCAGTTCCTGGATTCTTCGTTCACCGAAGGCATGCGAGAAAAACAAAGTCTTCTTCACAAATTCAACCTAACACAGGGTGACTAAACAAATGTACGAATAGTCATTTGAGATGTGAAGGATTTCTTTAAACCATGGCTCTTGAGATGGTTATGCGGTTGGGTCGGTCATTAGGATGGTCCAGCACTTTGCTTCAGACTGACACATCCTAAAAACTACTAGATGGACAGACATAAGATCTAGCATCACCAGCAGGTTTTCAGTTATCCTGTGAAATAGCTCAACATTTACTAAATGTGGTGGCATAATATTTGGCACAGAGATTAAAGGTTACCAGATAATATTGACTGATGGGCCTCTGACTTCTCCTGTAGTGCCACTATAAGGTTGACATTTGTGTTTTTTGCTGAAATATTTTACAACTTTTGCACAGATTATCATGAAATTTTCAACATTCAACCAAATTTCACAACCAGAGATGCTCTTTTGTTACGGGCGCACCACTCAGTTAAATGGACATATCGGTGATGTTTATACCATACACTAATGTGTATATGTCCAATGGAAAGAAGAGAGAGTGATCTCCCTGCACTCTATGTTAACCTGGATGAACTGTTGCTGAACTCATGCATGACTGTGGTCTTTAAAAAGTCACACACACACACACACACACACACACAGGTATGCATGTGCATGTTTTGGGGTTCCCTCACTGGAACATCTTCCTTTTTCAAGACCACATGCGTGTGTGTGTGTGTGTGAGTGTGTGTGTGTGAAGTGAGTGTGAAGTGAGTGTTAACAAATGGTAGTTCCTGCACTGCACTGCTGAGCCAGAGGCTTTGACCCTGCAGTCACCACACATCATTCATCAGTTTGTTACATGTCCATGTTAACAATGACATTATTACAGTCTCACATGAATACTTGAAACAGTGGGAGACGGGGTTCCAGAGCCATTGACTGTTTCAAAATTAATCATTGACATGAAAACGTTGGTCACAACAAGCAGCATACTCATTTGCTAGCTTTTTAGAACCTATCATACATCAGAGGACAGAGTGTCCAAAACGGTAAAGGTTCATCCTCTGGGAACATGAATGTGCTCAGTAAATTTCATGGCAATGTCTACAAAATTTGACATTTCTTACAATTTTCACCTGACCACCCGTAAACCCTGCTGTTAGTCTCTCAGTCAGAGATTTGAAAAGTTATTTTGTAGCTGAGGGTCTGGGTCTTGACCCACAGTGAAATGGCAACTAATAGCTGTAAAGTGTGTGTGGATGTCACGCTGTTGATTCAAGTTGTTGGAAACATCCCACTCCTCATCCAATATTGGGGACTTTTGAAACTATCCGACCAGCAATTTAACACCCCATCAACCCACAAACTGACTATTTAAAGGGACTATGTGCAAAATTCAGAGCTCATGAATTGTCTGCACTCTGTTCTCAACATGGAGGTAAACAGCACTAAATAATAGCATCAGTGATGACAGAGCTGTAACAGTGTAGCTGGGGGAGCTGGAGAATTGGGGCTACGCTTCTGCAACTACGCTGTCCATATATCAGTGGTAACTGCAATCCATGAGCGCAGTGCAAAGCGGTGGCGGTGACCTAACCAGTTGGATAGCCTACACGCATGTACTAACATGCACACGTGGCTGGACCAGCCACCACAGAAAACCACAGAGCAGCTCGGACTACAGCACACACAGAGGGAGTGTGACTTCATTCTCTGCTCAGGATGCCACATTACTCCGCTATATCTTTAACTCTTGTGAAGTATAACCACACATAGCATTTTGCTCTCTCCGCTGTTATTAGGCAGGGCTTCAAGGGGTATCGGTACCATCACTATTGAATACAAAACCTTTAAGTTTCAGTATGAGAATGAATTAAACAAAATGCAACATGGTGATTAGTGAGCTTTCAAGGTGTTGGTGGGTGTATTTTTTCTTTTAACTTTGGACAGAGAGATGGACATGCTAGCTTTTTCCCCCTGCCTTTAGTTTTTGTGCTAAGCTAGCCTAACCAAATCCTGACTTCAGTTCTGTACTTAACACACAGACATGAGATTGATACTGTATCAATCTGAACATCTTACTCATGGAAAGAAAGCAAATTAGGGTACCTCCCAAATGGCACTGATGGAAACACAACACTCAGGTACGTGCTAATTTTAGCTCCTTTATGGTGAGATGCAATGATGCCACCACAAAATACCGTCAATCTCCGCCCAAGCAAGGCTCATACATTGTTCCTCATTCGTCTGCACCAAGTTTTAAGGGGACTGAATAAGTTGGAGATATATAATGAGAAGTCACCATCGTAACATTTTTACTGGCCACTATGGTCCTCTCTACTGTTTACTGAACTGACCTGTCCGTGACATCAAGTGTGACATAGCTCATAGCTTTGGTCTACTGGAAAGGAGTCTATTTTTAGCAGGTTTACCAGTGTTTAAAAACCTGTGTTCATGTGCTAATTTTGGTGGAAAAGGGGTATAAGACTAGTGATTTTCTTTTCATAGTTATGAGTAGTCTCATGGTTAACAGGTATGTTGCCCCTCTCAGTGGCCACCTCCATCCTCCAGTCCATCTGTACATGTTGTACATGTTTGATTCACTGTGTTGGGTCAAGGAATTCAGCCTTCCCTTCATTTAGTGCAGCTCTGTTGTCTAGTCTAGTCTAGTATCACTCAATAATGCCTTACATGTAAATGCAACCATGTAGATGGAGAGCCATCGCACTCTCTCTCTCTCTCTCTCTCTCTCTCTCTCTCACACACACACACACACACACACACACACACACACACACACACACACACACAGACCAGATTGGAATGTGGACTGGGGCTGTGTGTTAAACACTGTGATGATCATCTAGGGGTCACACAGGGGTTTAAGTCTAGAGGTGGCGCCCTGCTGTCTTAACACATACACACACACACACACACACACACACACACACCAGTACATTTAGATGTGTGGGGGAAGACAAGGACACACATGCACACACATAGCTATATCCCTATACAGACACATAAACACACCTGGAGAGAGACACAACACACCTAGTTCATTTAAAGCCTTCTTAATCTGTCTGACCTCACACACACACACACACACACACACACTGAAGATGAGATGTGCCAAACATCGATAGCCCTGGACATAGGTAACAGAGGAACAAAGGTAAAGTAGAGGTTGAGCATGGATGGAAAGAAAGAGGCAGATGATGGAGAGATGGAGAACAGAGACATAAAATCAGAGGGAAGGAGGAGAAGGAGAAGAGCTGATGATGGGGGGGGGGGGGGGGGTGGTCAAATAGAAAATGAAGTAGAGGAAAGAGGAGAGGACAGAAATATGTATGGGAATAGGAAGAAGCATAGACTGTAAAAATAATGGACTTTGCTTCTATGATGTCACCCACTGGTTTGTGGGGGTAACCCATTTTAAAGCCCCCAGGCTCTGTCTATCTGTCTAGTTTGGCAATGACTCATCAGGTGAGGACTGAAAAGAAACTATACAAAATATTATAGCAAACATTATTTTTCAAATGCAGAGCTATTTGGTTAGAAAACCAAAAAACAGCTTTATTGATTTTAAGTAGACACATACAGTACAATATGTAGGCCTACTGTAAGATATAATATATAAATATATAAATATTATATAAATATATATATATATATTTATATATATAATATAAGAAAAAATGATAAAATAAAAATAAACATTGGATTATATGATCATCAAAGACATTCTTTATAATCAGTAAACTGGATACTGTTAGAATAACACAGGGATATTTATAACCAAGTAATGTTTTATATCATATCCTGAATATAATTAAAACCAGAGTAAGACAAAACACAGTCTACTGTTCATGTAAGACACTAATTTACAGATGATGCTGATGACATGACACAGAACAGAAATTAAGTGAAGTTGAATAAAAACTTTTAAATCATAAAATATAGCAAAAGTATAATTGTCATAGAGGACTGTAAAAAAAAAAAAAAAAAAAAAAAAGATCAGGTCCTCAGTGGTGCCAGTGGACGTCTCACCTCAGGAACCACAATGTCCAGAAACAGTTTAATTTGTTACACTGTTAATATAATGTATTGATGAGACATATCACTGTCTATACTGAATACATATCTGTGTGTATACATACATTGGTTGTAATGCTGTAGGCTTGCAAGACCAGAATAAAGACTTATCAGTCCACCTAGCTAATATTTGTCTCATTTGGTTGACCCTGTGTTAACATTTAAAATTGACATTTGATTGCATTATTTTTAATCTAAACTTTAATCAATTTATATTCTTATCTTGAAGTTTAATTATTTTATCTCTGGGATAAAAGGGAGAGACAGAGGAAGGACAGAGGATCATTTATTATTAAGTGATAATAAAAGATGGTGGAAGGAAGGGAGTGAAATGTAGTTGTGGTGGTAGGGAAGGAGGGGTGGAATAGAAAAGAAGGAATAGTTGGGGGGATGAGAGGTGAATAAACACTAAACATGTCCTCATTAAATGGCTGGTAGTTAGAAGATCTGAGGCCTGTGGTGCTTATCATTGCACATCCAGCCTCCTGTCCTCTCCCTCTTCTCTTTAAAAGCTCCTCACATGTGTGAAGGGCGTAAAATCACTTCCTGGGTTGGATCGCTTTTGACCCCGTCGTCTCAGTGGGAGGTGGGACTGAAGGCCGAGCCTTTCACAGGGCTAAAAGGTGACTGCTGTCTCTCTGAGACAGACACGGACAGATGAGAGGAGGAGGGGAGGGTTGTTGATGATTCCAGCTGGAAAACCAGTCAGAGAGAAGACAGAGAGTTCAGAAGGTAGAAGGAAGACAGAGAATGGTTTCCATCAAAAACTGGTCAATGAGGAAATTTTAGAAATGATGACTAAAATATTAAGGATATAAAATATAGAATAAAATAGCAGTAAAATATAATGTCCATATTCGAGGCACCTTACTGGGAGGCATCTATGATCGATATGTATAATTTGGGGGCAATGAGTCTAGGATGTTCTTTATTGTTTTATAGTTGCTTTGACTGAAGTAGTGATTCAAATTAGCAATTCTAATTTTCTCTCTTTCAGCACCAACAACAGCAAATGAGAGAGAGAGAGAGAGAGAGAGAGACACACACACACACACACACACACACACACTCCTCCACCCTGTGACCTGCAGTCAACCTCTGTCCTGCTAACCTGTATTTATTGGCCATTAAAGGCCAATAGTTCACTCCAACTCTGACAACTCTGATTTATAGGCAGATTCATCACACCATGTTACTACAGCATACACACTTACTGCCCAGTGCAGGTACACAAGACATGGATGGATGTGTGGATAGATGGATAGATATGTGGAGGGATGACAGACAGATAAACAGCCACAGAGAATGTTTGTCACCGTCAGATAAGATAATGGGATACAGTAAATGAATTTTATTATAGACACACAGATACGCACACATGTATGCATGATAGCAAAGGTTTAGCAATCCTTTGATGCCTGCCGTTCCTTAAACTGGATACTGTTAGTGTGTGTGTGCGCCTCTGTGTAATTGTGTGTGTCTGTGTGTGTGTGTGTGTGTGTGTGTGTGTCAGCTCTAAGAGGTGAGCCATTAGCCAGGAGTCAGGTCGTCTGGTTACGTCTATTGTTCTCTGCTTCCTGATGACCCATTAGGATGTGTTTGAGTGTGTGGGAGTGTGTGTAAGAGAAGGAGAGAGAGATGTAGTAGCTTATTCTTTATATGTACACAAATTGTTTCCCCGAAACAGCACCCCAAATGCACTAGCCTGCTGCCTGACTAGTACAGGTATTACTGATGTCAGAGCTCAATTTTTCACTACTTCTCACTGCTGTGTTACACGACTCTCTCTCACACCTCAACAACAGTATAGGTTGATATCTGCTGACTTTCAAAATGACATGAACAATAATGGTGAGCGCTACAGACAAGATAGTCTATTGAGGCTGTTCTAAATTGACATGTATACTTTATGTCGCCCAACATCATCGTTTGACATAGGTGCCTCTCTGTCATCTTAACTAAATTTCTGCAAAATGTAGGCTCTAATGACGATTTTGCAAGTGTTGATGTTGCTTTTTGTGGTTAGCTTTTCATGGTGGTGGTGTGTGGCTGAGAGCCATTCATCAGGATGAGGAAATCAACTCACCAGCCTGTAAAATCTTCTTCTGTCAACTTCAAGCTAGCTGTTAGTTAGCCAAATTGATGTTTTTGAATGTGAATATCAGTAAACATTGAGGATAGGTGGAGAAGAATGACCACAAGCTTTACTGGCATCCTGCTAACCATTCAACAGGCAGTGGAAATAAACTGGACGACCTCTGTGCATCAGTTTCTAACGAGATATTAGGAGCTGCAAAACCTCTGATTGACTGAAAATTGGCTAAATCATGGAGAGTTCCATTTAAACAGGCAACTCCTTTTCTATATGCCAATCTGACAGAGCAGAGGACTGGTGTGACAGTGGGAATGTAAGGTGCTGTACTGTTCCGGCTGTGGATCACTGTTATACGCTGTTCGGAGAGCAGCACTGCCCATGTTCCAAAGGTGTGACGATGTGGCCACCTTGTAGAGGTTGGTATGTGTGGACAATTAAATCATTCTACAGCCAGAAATCATGGATTACCAGAAACATCCAGAAACATTGACAATTAAAAAGCAGCAGCAGCCAACAATGTAGGAAGCTAAACTAAATTACTAAATTAAATTACTAAAGTACAATACACAAGTTAAAGGAGATGACTGTATCACATTTAACTGGAGCTGTACCTTGCAAAATAGGGAACATTCTGAGGTCTATTATGTATTTTGTGACTACAGTAAAAAAACAAGGCATGAACACTCAGCATCTTTCCAGTTTTTGTATTGGATGAGGCAGCTGGCAGAGAAGGAAGCACCACTGCCAAGAACAGAACTCAGATCTCTGCAGTGGGGTGCATTTATTTCTACCGCTGCTACTGCTGCACCAGCACCCTGCCCCGCTCTACAGTAACGACTTAAGGAGTTAAATAGACGCTTTTTGGGGCCAGTGTCACAATGACATTGGTTTGTTGGCTGGAGCCAAGACATGACTCACCACCACAGGGCTGTAGGCTAAATAGGTGTCTTAAAATGTGGTCTTGTTGTCTTACTGGAAGCCAGAATAGAAGGAGTCATGGCTCAAAATTTTAATTTAATCGCATACCAGCCGACACTGCCCGTTAACAAAAACAAGGACAATTATGGTTAAATGCGATAAGACGAAAGGATTGGATGGACGCAATCATCTGAAATGCTCTAATGTGCAGCACACACTTCATACTAGGTTAGGGGAAAAGTCTTTCCTGTTGTAGGGATGAGTAACGTTATGTGTGTTAAGGGTTATCATGTCCACCTCATCAGAAATTGGAGAGGTATTTAGAGGAGCACTGGATTCTGTAATGTCTGTAATGCTATTTTTTTTTTAGCTCCTTAGCTAACATTATCTTCAATATCAAAACAAACCAGAAAAAAACATTCAAGTGTCATCCTCCTTTGTAAGATCGGCGTAGTAATCAACCACAAAGCTAGCCATCCCATCTTCAGCAATCCTGTAAAGTCATCCATCCACTGAGTGAGAGCATATGGGTCAGCCAGTCTGGTCCAGTTGGTTTTTCAAGTAACATTCGCAGTACTGAAGAGTGAGTGACCTGACATGGCGCATTTGTAAATTCAGTCTGACACTCTTTACTAAAATGAGAGCCCTGTTGGTCAAAGAACAGAATGTTCTATTTCTACATGAATGAATGAACGCTTAACTTAACCACCAGAGTGCATGCTCCAAATTTACCAACAGTCACGTATGTGCCAGAGTGTGCTCCGTCACTCGGAATGAGTATTTCTGAATGCACCACTTGCATCATCTTCCTCCATTGTTTAAAACAAGCCGACAGAACTTGCTAGCTAGCGCTAGCTAATGTCAATGGGGAACTGTTTTGCCTCCAGCCAAGCCCTGCCCACCACACATTGTTTAGTGCCAGTAAAAAGGTCTATTACACAAGAATAAATCAGACTTCAAAAGATGATTAGAGTAGCGTAATTTACTGGGTACTTTTAAGGCACCTCCCCAGGGAACTAAACTCTACTGGAGGAATCAGGAACGAAGTTTAGGCCCCTTACAAAATTGTGGACCTGACGGAGTTTGCATTGCTGAACATTTCTGATTGGTCAAACACAGACCTTGCAATAACTTGCAATAACGTATTCTCATAGAACAGTTCATATATCCTATGAATTTGCACCCATGAATGACATGTCACATCCTTAATGTAGCATTACATAATTAACATAAAGTTACTAAGGTTAGGTTTAGGAAAGGAAACCTAGTGAGGATGTGCCTTAAAATGACTCAAAGCTCACATGGAATAGAGCACATGACAGCAGGGGAATGTCCTGGGCAAAAGTCTGTTTTTTTTGTGACCCATCACAACCTGCCTCCTTACAAGCGCGTGGGGCTGCGTCTTGTTTACTGCCGTCAGTGCATTGGTCACGTGATCGCAGCTTTTCAAAATTTGTGGGATATGTACGAATTTGGGTGCATCGCTTTTAGTAAGAAAAAACATGCACAAAATTTGTGAGAACAGCCTGAGTAACAACACATGTACTGTTTTATTCACAAAACAAGGAAGTATGTGACTGTGGTGTCAGTATATGGAATTTTATGATGAGGGTGGTTATTTCTTCAAACGCTTATTCATGTAGTGTCATAGAAACATATAACCATCAAACTCTCAGCAGATTATTGTTGATTATTGTAGCAACCAAATTACCTGAATAAATGCTGGTATTGTACGTTTCTGCAAACTCCAGATTCGTTATATTTGTACGTTATTAGGTAGTGGATACAGGGTGGTATTAGTTACTTTTACGAGAGTAAAGGTAAATCCTTTAACTACTTCCTCTCATGCCCCAAGCCTTCTGGTGAGGGTGAAAGACACTTCACTCACATAACATACCTACTGCTGTCAGAGAGCAGGTGAGATAATAATGCACTGTTAAAATCCCAAACGCCGGCCAAGCAGAAACGGGAGGCCAAAATAAATCAGTGGGGAAACTGATTCCTGGCACACGGTTGCGCACAGCATGGCATATACACACTCACAGATAAATTTATTTTGGGACAGCAAGCAGAAACAGTTGTTACGCAGTTACACAGTTACACAGTTGTTGGCTGTATCAAAACCTCGTACAAAGAAAAGGAGAGTCTGAGCATATAAAGCTAGCAGCGCATGTATGAGCTCTCACAGTGGTGACTGTGTGTGCATAATGGGCTGCAGCTGTGTCACTGGTTGCAAAGCACTTTCCATACTGAGTGAGTTATTGAAAACTTAACTCACATGTCAGGCAGGTAGAACTGAATTAAAGCACACGGTGAAGCTCATGATGCCACTGCACATACTGCCCTTTCTCCAAGGAGAGCTGTGGGCAGAAAGACAGAACTGTCATGAATATCAGCTGGCGGGTCCTCCGCTGCTGCCATATAAGCATTATATATATACATATAAGCATCATCATATTTTAGAAACAAAACATAACCTCTCAATATTTAGAAAAATACAAACATTAAATAAAAAAGTGAAATCCTTTCAAGTCATCTGTCTCAAGTCAAAGTCAAG
Source organism: Epinephelus moara (assembly GCF_006386435.1). Lineage (NCBI taxonomy): Eukaryota > Metazoa > Chordata > Actinopteri > Perciformes > Serranidae > Epinephelus > Epinephelus moara. Next base: position 33,115,591 of record NC_065518.1, on the reverse strand, counting down.
TCTCAAGTCATGGATACCAAGTCAAAATCAAGTCGAGTCTCATCAGTGTTTGTCAAGCAAGTCTCAAGTACTCAGATTTGCGACTGAAGTCAAGTCATGTGACTTGAGTCCCCCACCTCTGGATTATACTGTGTTGTGAGTAGCACCAAGACTCACTTACAATATTTCCATCATAGCAACTTCTCCCAGGGCCCAAGAACTGGGCCAATCAGAAACCTTACCTGTGTGTCCATCACAGAAACAAGCATCTAAATTAAGTTCCTCTGTGATGGAAATGCTTACATGAATGCAAATGGGGAACTATTAGGGCTTGAGTTTGATTTCTGTGGCTCCATATTTCCTGGAAGTACAGTATTTGGTTGAAAGGACATATTAGTGTACATCATTTTCATTTTTAAATTTCTAGCTTTACTCCACAACCTTCACATCTTTCACTCTCTCTTTAAATCTTTTACTCCTCAGAAATAGAAATCTCTTCCCTCCTCTTCAACATAATTCATTCTGTCTGTCTCTGCTCTCTCCAGCCTCCCATTATTTGGGTCCTTTGTCTTTCTTTATCTTTGCCCTAAATCAGTGTCTGATCTGTTTGTAAATGATAGGCAAGAGAAACACACTCGCAGCCAGGCATGCTGCTACTTTGGGGTGAGGAGGTGAGCAGGGTTCATGTGCAGGCCAGATGACAGTTTGAGATGGAGGAAGGGAGGGAGGGGGAGGACTGTCACAGCGTCTGCCTTTTACTTGTGTCAGCAAAAGCCCTTCAGCACAAATGCTGATTTCAGTTCAGAGCTTGCATGGAGTTTTGTTGATTCGTGCTTTGCTCAACTTGTCACATATGTGGAAATGATGCAGTATTAGAACAGTCTTGTTCTGTTGCTACCCTGCTATACCCTCGTGTTGTAGATATTTTCAACTGAATTACATTCTCCTTGAGAATTTAATATTTCTCTGTGATTTTTTTTACCTTATCTAATGTTATTTAACTTCACTGATGTAATCATCAGGGAAGCACACATTAATGAACATCAATAACATCATAGCATATATATACATATATAGCTCCCGAATCTCATAGTTTTCCCAATTGTAAAGATTTACGGCCACTGTACGTCCTCTTCAAGTTAGCTGCTAACTGCTAGTCACTGCCTTTTAAATTTCCTTGGGTGGGTCCCATGCATAACATGCTGTCAAGATGTCACTCACACCCATCCTACCCATGGTCCCATCCTGCTGGCTGTTCTGTTAATACAGACACTGTTTAGGCAGTGTTGTTACGCAAGGCATTGTCCTCTTCTCATTGGCAGTTCCACTTCCTCCTTCACCACACCACGCCCCTGCCTCGTGTTAATCTGACTCCTTCCCGCTGGCGGTGGGGGCGTGGTTCCTGTTTTGAAAGACAAGAGAACAACACAACTCCCTACACGTGCTGTACCTTACTATCTGTACATCACTTTCTATTCTTTTTACCATATATGAAACTAATTATCTAAGCATTGCGATATGTGCTCCTCAGACTTCATGTCTCTTCCTCTCCTGTACTTCTCCACTTCTGCAAAGCATACACATTCAGATCAGCTGAAATCATCTCAGTATTCTCATTGTTCACACATCTAAAACTTATATAGTGAAACACAACTTATAGTAAAACACATAAAATCATTCTATTCCCAACACCCCCCATTCCACAATCGTACCTTTTACAGAACAGTGAGGCACCATAACGCAGTAATATTCCCGCCTTGAACAAGCAGTGTAAATGGAGGTATAGTTTGACATGTAGGGCCACTTACCAAGTGGTGGTATTTGATGAGTTAGGAGTGAGAATGTGTTGGACATGCATTGATAGACAGAGCAAGATGGAAATTGTTGTAAAATATTAAGTTGGTTGAATAAAATGACTGGTATGATGTAGTAACATGAACAATTTCATGTCATCTTGCAGTTTACTTCATTTAAAATGAAATAAGTATGACTTTTACATGGATAACAATCTAGTATTGCACTACATATTTAACCAGTGTTTCCCACTTAAAAGATCATTTAAAGGAGCAATAAGCGAAATTCATCATTTCTAGATTGAAGGAATTAAAAAATTGCTATGTGAAGTACTAGAGGTGTAATTTCATCTGGAGTATAGCATGACCTCACACACCCTCTCTCTGTGTTGATCTCCAGCCCATTGTTTACAAGCCGGTCCGGCTGCGCGTTCATGTACGTTCATGTGTTAGGTGAGTAGTCCGGCAGCCCAGCTAACATTTGCAATTAGCATTGTAAAATGTAGCCCGGCGGGCAGCCTGGCGGCTGTGTTTAGCTATTCCCCTGCCTACTTCAATGATGATGGTACCTGTAATAAATGTAATATATTTGCTGAAATGGAGACGAGGCTCAGTGACTAGA
>NC_065518.1:33112109-33113090 GCF_006386435.1 Epinephelus moara | reverse complement strand
AACATAGCGTCTATGAATTGATGAATTGTCCATTTATTTTACCTTTATTTAATCATACAAGTCAACTTTGTTTTTTGTTGTTTGTTTCTGACCACCACGCGACGTTCAAACCATCAATAAAAGAAGCTGCGCTCAGTGGGCACTCCTATATTCAATAAAAGAAGCTGCGCTCAGTGGGCACTCCTATATTAATAGGTCGGGCCTTTCAAACTACAAATATTTTACCATTCAATGTGAGAAATCAATGCTAACATTCAAAAATAGCTGACTGTTACCCTATTTCGTGGGTAAGTGTGCACAATGAAGAGACAAAAGTCAGTTTGAAAAACTTTATTTTCAAATTTCCACAAACAATATCTGATGGCCAGTCTGCTTTTCCTGGCAGCCTGCAAGAGACAGAAAAGACAATGAGCACGTAACTTCAAGAAACAAATCCAAACTTCACCACTCTGCTTAATTTAGTGTTGTAACGGCCTGACCTCCGCGGTCCTCTTCGCTCCCCTCACCCACACTTGAGCACCCGTTCTGGGATACACAGTGTCGTCCCGCCCGGCCTGACCTCCGCGCTCCTCTCCGCTCCTCTCATCCGCACTTGAGCATCTGTCCAGGCCGCGGAGGTCAGGCCGGAGGGCCACGGAGGTCAGGCCCGGGCGGGACCATAGGTGAGTGGATCCCAAGTCTCGAGCCCTGCCCTTGCCACTCACCAGGGACCTCTTCTGACGGTCACAGAATAAACAACATAGCTATTTTCTGCCAATTTATTCCAGTTAGCTTACCTGAAACCTACTGCGTTGAGATGCTGTGTCCTGCGAGCTCAGTTCCACACAAAGACCGTGACAATACTATCCAGCAAATCGGCTAACCGGTGCTTCCTCCTCATGCTCCACTTCACTCAGCTGCTAACACAGCCAGTTAGCCTCTGCTAGCTTCCCAGCTAGCGGCTCTCCGTTTGGATCCAACCGGAGCACCAAGCCCTGGTTT
>NC_065518.1:33105557-33112083 GCF_006386435.1 Epinephelus moara | reverse complement strand
TGTTTTGCTCTACAGGCAGTGCACAACAGCGAACCTAGCGGTGAAACAATTTCGCTTATTGCTCCTTTAACTAAAATTTTATTCCTTTATGTCCTTCTCCAGTATAAAGCATTAACATACTCACCAGGGTGCTGAAGTGCCTCTGCTGTGTCAAGCCATAATTTTTCCTATTTTACTCTGTTGTGGTAACATCCCTAGAGGAAATATCAATAAAACTGGGATGTTGTTGCCGCTCATCTGTACATGGCAGCAGATTGTACTGTGTTTCTATTGGTTAAAGTGACGGCTGTGACGGGAGAAGTCGTGAAAAACAAAAAGAAAATCAAACATGCTAGACTTTCTGTTGGAACATCGTGAGGCATCCCAGATGCAATGTCAGTTCTCACCAACTATAACACGTCACACGGAATAAAATGATAAGCTATAACAAACATTACTCATTGTCGTTCATGATCCAAGCAGACACGGTACGACGGCTGTGTTGGGCTATAATCATGTTGATATTGTGTCAGAACCCGACTTAGTTATACATTAATCATATTGTGTTCCATAACCACGATCTTTATTAGCATTAAATACAGTTGCAGTTCATTAACACTGTAGAAAGTGAGAATGTTAAAAAATCAGTTAAAAAAACTTTTGCAGAATTGGCTAATATTAATATTCTTGTCAGGGATGGGTGTAAACAAGCCAACAACAACAAATTCCTAAAATATACACTGAATATAGATCATCCCCAATACCAGACACAACAAATATCAATCATCAAAAATCCCCTTGGGTATTTGAGTGCAAAGTTTAGACACATTTATGGAGCTGATTTCCTGGTTTAATTAGGGGTCCAGCTTTATTTTTTACTATTTAACCAATGACATGGGTATGTTCAAGTATAGGAAACATTTGCTGTTCAGCCAGTGATTGTTTAAAACATGCTGATGGTAGATGATTCATTAGCCCCTTTTACACTGCCAGATTTTCTGCGAATGTTGGGCTGTTTTGCCGGCTGCCAGATTTTCTGCGAATGTTGGGCTGTTTTGCCGGACAGCTACGAGTGTTTATACACACAGAGCCGGAATGGCGAGTTGATCCGAGGCGCCCAATTTTCCACCTCGTAGGGTAGTCATATTGGCGGAACCCTTTTAAGGCCCATTTATGCTCAACGTTAAATACGGATCCGGATACGGACGGAGCCTTCTGTCCGTGATCCGCGTTCATTTTGTCCGTATTTCTGCACGTTTCTATAAAGCTTACGGATACGGACCAAACGGAGCAGTACCACCAGGAACCGTAGGGGCAGTGTTGCTGTCACTACCCGATACGTAGCTCTAGTGAGACACAAAGAAGAAATAACAATTCAATTTCTATCATCGGCAGTACTAGAGAAAAGAATTCTCCATCCTCCAGTCGCGATGTATTTAACGGCCTCACCAACCACCGCCTCCTACAACGCTGCCTCTGTTTTTGTCCACAGTCGCCATGTTTGTTTTTGAGTTTATTTGACGCTGGGCTGCCTCCTGGTGGATATATTGGTTAACATCCATGCCAACGTAAAGGGCGCATGGAAGTATGTGGGCAGTGACGGTAACATCGTTTGAAACAGACGTATACATTTTCATACATAAAGGGAGCATAAATGAGCCTTTAGTTTAAACAGACCGAGACGGTCTTACGCAATGGGAGGGGCTGTTGAAGACTTGTGGGAGGAGCTGTTGATGACGCCGCACATGCGAGCCACTGGCGGTGGATAAACAGGAAACAGCTGATAGCAGGAATTAGCGAGCAGCTAGTAGCAAGAGGGAAACGCAAACCTGACAGACACTGTAAAGATGAGCAACTGGGGAAACAAAGAATTGCACACCTTCCTTGCCCTTGCAAACGAAGAGACCATTAACCGTCAGATGACGGGGACGGTGAAGAACGGGCCTATTTACGAGAGAATCGTCGCCTGACTAGCCGCGGCTTCCCTCCCACGTCATTGTTTACATCACACGCTGAGCTACACGTTTTGTTACTTGCTCATGCCCCCCATTCCCCTGAAAAAGGCAAAAGACAAAAGTAGGTAGACAGCATTATGCCACACCCAATTTTGTCTTTATACTGCCAATGCTGAAAAAAGACTGATGAGGCTTTCCTGCAAATTTGCACAATCCCTATCTAAAAAGGGCTATTGTATTTACCACCAACTCCCCACAAGCTACATGCCACATGACACAGACACTGTGCAGTGATTCAGCAGTGATGCAAAAAAATTAGACAAAAACTCATGTTTTTGCTTGAAATGAAGCAAAGTGTTGCCTGACCCTCCATCTCCGACTCCACCCAGCTTTGATACGCTCCATTTACTGAACTATATGGCTACAATCGAAACACTTTATGGTATGAAAGGGATCCTTGCCTTCTCCATTACGCAGCGACACTGGTGAGAAGGCATTTTAATTTCCAAAACCTGTTAGTTTGTAATATTTTGATTTAGATCCCTCACAGTAAAAAACTATACCCTGTAGGAATAAAGCAAAATACAAGCAGCAGTGATCATAGTGATCATCAGCAAAACTCCCACTTTGTCTGTGTCCCTCTTTCTCTCAAACAGACAAGCAGACACACACACACACACACACACACACACACACACACATGCACACACCTACACCACTCTACAATGAAGACAAGATAGTCCTTTGAAGGTGACAATGAAAGATGGCTGGTAGCAGAGCAAACACTGTGACTATGATTGATCATGAGAGCCAACAGAAAGTGAAAGTGGATGATAAATGTGTTCGCACAAATGTGCATTTGTGGGTGTGGGTGGGTGGCTTTGCATATATATGTGACCGTATGTGTGTGTGAGTGTGGGACATGGCACCACAGATGGTAAACTAGAGCTCTGCTCAGACCCATTATCCTGTATCCAGGTGTCTCCAAACTGTGCGCAAATCCAGCTGAGATAATTCACACCTGACTTCAGAATGTGTCTCCAGTGAATACCGCTGGTCGGGTTTCCTCTCTCACCTTTGATTTGATCTGTAAGGTAGCTGCTAACGCTGTTAAGCCACACTTGGACTGACTTTCTTCCGCATGAAAAAACAGGCCCCTCTCATTCATTATACTGAGGGTGCGAACGCAGGAGGCTGTGACGAAAAAAACAAAGGGTCATCTGGTAGGAAAAGTTGGTTTAAGGTTCAACTTTTGCTACAATGCAACATCATGTAGCAAATCATCCAGCAATCAAAAATGTTTCATGTCTCGTTGGTACATGGAGCAACACGACCCCATCAACACAGCCCCTTGTGTTGCTTTGTGTTGCACATAACTAACTGTGTTATGTGGGTCTTTCTTTAACCCTTACCCTAATTAAAGGAAACAAATACAGGATGTTTTGGAAATCAGGTCAGTATGGGACGATAACAAGGTGAATGTAAGCCCACTGAGACATCCACACACACAATCGGCCTATATGTCTATACAGTATCGTACTAAACATGCGTGTGTACAGTACTATGTGCTACATGCTGACCACCATGACTGACCATGACCATGACACCAACACTGCACTGTAAACCCTAATTCACTCACTGAACTTAAATTTTTTTGGGCACAGTGCGCATTCAAAACTTATAGTTTAGTACAATACAGTAACATAAAAGTTTTGAGTATACCAGACAGAAAATAAATGTATCACATGACCCTTGTCTGACAAGAAAGTTATGGCAGTTTAACATAACTTTGTCGTTATTGTTTTAGCATTTGAGTCTATGTCATATAAACATAAACACATTAAGTACACATTTCTTTTCAACTTTTTGTTTTATTTCCTAGAACTACAAAAATAAATTATGGCAAGCCTAGGTTTCTTGAGTGCTAGAGGAAGGCAGAAATTAATTCTGAACCAGGATATTCTCTTTATTTTACTTTGGCACAGCTTCATTTTTTTGTTTCGATTATTTTTGGGTTTTTTTTTGCCTTTATTGGAAAGGATAACTAAGTGAGTGAAGGGAGAGAGAGAGAGAGAGAGAGAGAGGGAGAGAGAGGGAGTGACACACAGCAAATGCCCACAAGCCAGAGTTGAACCCAGGCCGCTGCAGTGAGGGGCCGTTCATACGACAACGATTTCAGTAAAAACGGAAAAGTCTGTCCTTTGCGTTTTAAAAAACTAATGCATTTATATGACGACGTTATTGAAACGATCCCCGTTCACACGGAGCTGCAAAATCTACTGGAAACGCTGTAGTATGCACTCCAGGCCAATGGGTGGCAGTGTAAATTTGCGCCTGTTGAAGCGCCTTCCTCTCCAACGCCGTGATTGCAAACCAAAACAAAGAAGATACACTGGCGAAAGCATGCACAGATAACTTTGTCTGGATGGACGACGAGGTGGAGTTGCTACAGTAACAGATCTACACTTCACTTCAAATCAACAGGGTGAGCAGCACAAGCAGAGCTCGGCATTGTTGTTGTGACGGTCGGCATGCCTAGTGACTGGAACCGTAATGCGCATGTGCGAAAAGTCTCCGTTTTCAGAGGAACTGCATATTGCACGTTTACATGACAACGGAGACGCTGCCGTTTCCAAAACGTTGCACTCTGGAACCCGTTTTCAAATCGTTGCGTTTTCAGGCACCCAAAACGCCGCTGTCGTGTAAACAATCGGCCAAAACGCAACTAAAGTTTACCGTTTTCAGTTGAAATCGTTGTCGTCTAAGCGGGGCCTGAGGTGGTAGCCTCCGAACATGGGGCCCCTGCTCTACAGACTAAGCCACTGTTGCCTCAAGCCACTGATGCCCCTTAAGCACAACTTTATGTCAGACAGTCTAATATCCACACAGGCAGTTGGTCACTAACAGTGTATATCACTTAAAGCGACACTTACCTTTCTGGAAATTTCACACTTTTCTTTGTTTAGGTTAAAATTATATTAATAAGCTGATGACACACTAAAATGTAAGTGAATTCCACCAGAGATAAAAACTCATAATTATGCCATTCTCATGTGGTTCTAAGAAAACTCAGACCAATCATTGCATTCAGGTCGAATGCAATGATTGGCCGAGCGTCCTGTCTGCGTCTTGTCCAGTGTTGTGCTAGTTACTGAAAAATAGTAACTAGTTACCGTTACTAGTTACTTTATTAAAAAGTAACTCAGTTAGTAACTCACTTACTTAAACCAAAAAGTAATGCGTTACTGAGAAAAGTAACTTTTTACTCGCTGTCAGGCAGCTAAATGTTTTACAACTATAGTACTTGGATACAAATATGGAAAATGAGCTAAAGAGAACATTTGAAGAGCTACATAATGATGTCGAGGCTATTGCCCACCACAGACATTGTCTGTCCACAACAAAAGCTTCCTCGGGATAACAATGGATATCACCTCACTGGATATAACGTTACTGGGACTAAAAATCTACAGAAGCGCTACTGCTTAATGTAATGTTACAGCACTGTGGTGAGGCCAGCAGGTCGACAGTGACTTCAGAGATGGTGAAAGATGTGTTTCATTAAGATGCTCTGGTAAGAATTGTTCATATACCTCTATCTGACTTGACTATCTTTTATTGTTTAGGGCTAAAATGTTTTAGTGAAAGGGAACTTCAGTTTGTGAAGGAATAACGTACTGCATGCTGCTTACCGTTTTAAAACCTGGCCAAAAATAGGCAAATCTGCGTATCTAACATTACCTTTCCAACGCCTACGTCTATCATAGACGTAATGAGGACGTAATGGAGGAGGGGGGAGTAGGCCTTTGGAGGGAGGTGGAGTTGCAGGAGGAGGGGAATGGGACTTTGGAGGGAGGCGGGAGTTGTGGATGTTCAAATTTTTTTTAAGTGCTGTGTGAAATGCAAGAAAGGTGAGAGTAGCTTTAACTCATGGTGCAGATTGTGTTCTACCACAACATTAAGTGTAACCCATTAGAACCCAGTTAAACACAGTTTTCTTTGGCTTGTGGCCTTAAACATATTGTCTCACGGCATGGTGGGAAGCTCCACCAATTTAGCCCCAACACGTCACAGTAGGTCCGTTTCCACTGAAGAAGTTCCTGGTACTATTTGGGGGGCAGCAACTACTACAGGAACGTCCCCTCGCTCGGCCCTCTCAACCGCCGTGTCTCCACTGAGAGAGCGGAGTAGGAGGAATATTCCTGTAAAGTTACCGGGCTCTGGATGTGACGTAATCGTTGCGCGACCATTTTGACGGCTCTGGATGTGACGTAATCGTTGCGCGACCATTTTGACCGGGGCGACATAGTGGCGTAGGGATGCTGTTAGCTGTTAGCCGATAGCGGTGTCTGTAATAACTCACTAAACTCACAAAGTGGCCCGTGAAAAAAATATTTTTCCAGCGGATGTCTTAGTTACAACATGATTGAGCTAACTGGAGTAGTTTTATGTCGTTTCCGACAACGGGAGGCTTTTAACAGATGACGTCCTGGTGTTAGCTTTGCTGCTGCTGTTAGCTGTCCCTGTCAGCTGCAGCCACTGATGCTTTCTAGACATCGTGATTTCCCAAAACTGAATAAATACCACACATA